>NC_037679.1:27822904-27841973 GCF_003255815.1 Theropithecus gelada | reverse complement strand
AAAAAAAAAAAAAAAAAAAAAAAAAAAAAAAAAAAAAAAAAAAAGAGCGTCTAAAATTTAAATACTAATTATTGGCTGGACATGGTGGCTCACATGAGGTCAGGAGTTCGTGACCAGCCTGGCCAACATGGCAAAACCCTGTCTCTACTAAAAATACAAAAATTAGCTGGCCGTGGTGGTGCATGCCTGTAATCCCAGCTGCTCCAGAGGCTGAGGCAGGAGAACGGCTTGAACCCGGGAAGCAGAGACTGCAAGATCATGACACTGCACTCCAGCCTGGGTAACAGACTCATCTCAAAAAAAAAAAAAAAAAAACTAAATCTTTCACACATTTTCTCTTTACATCAAAGGTACTAAATAAGTTACATTTAGGCCGGGCACAGTGGCTCACGCCTGTAATCACAGCACTTCGGGAGGCTGAGGTGGGCAGATCATGAGGTCAGGAGATCGAGACCATCCTGGCTAACACGGCGAAACCCTGTCTCTTACAATAAAAGTACAAAAAATTAGCCGGGCGTGGTGGCGGGTGCCTGTAGTCCAAGCCACTCCGGAGGCTGAGGCAGGAGAATGGTGTGAACCTGGGAGGCGGAGCTTGCAGTGAGTCGAGATTGCGCCACTGCACTCCAGCCTGGGCGACAGAGCGAGAATCCATCTCAAAAAAAAATTAATAAGTTACATTTAAATGCCATATACATATATTTAAAAAAAAAAAAAGACACTTCTCATTTAAGACAGAATAGAAATTATTTAAAATTAGGGGTTGGGGTAAAGGATGAGCTACATATTCAACGCAAATTATAGTAAGTATTCACTATTCTGCTACCAAAGTAGGTCAGTTATACTAAAGAGAAGACATCTGTGTGGACTGAAGCATTTTCTCACTTTGATATATGTAAATAATTTTCATGTTGTCTAAATTCTTAGGGTTAGTTAGAAATATATAATTCTCTTACAGACAGGTCAACTAGGGGAAATAAGTTAGCACAATCATTTGAATTGGTTGTCTACACACTGGGCAGGGCTTATTCCTTTTCTTTAGCTTCTTTGCACATGTAAAGCAGGCCATAAGATGTCCTGTTTTGCCATGGACAATGCAACCATTTTTAGGTCGACCCTGACAAATCACACAAGGTTCAATGGCATTAAGGGGCAAACTAGATTCCACACTTTCTTCTTTGTCTTGTGTTTCTTCCCTTTCAAACTCTTTCACGTCTTCTTGGCTGCTATAAATAATGCTACTAGAAGTTGATGGCTGAGAATAGTCCTCACTTTCTTGTGATTGTGAGGCTTGTGTGATTTTATCATCATTTTCCTCAACACACGACTCTTTGGAATCATTCACTATAGTTTTTTTACAATCAGGAACATCAAAGCCCTCTTCAGCTTGTGTTGAGTTTTCCAGTTTGGCTTTCTCAGAGATTTCCCCTTTATCTTTCCCTTTATCTTCAGGAAGCCAATTCTCACGAAGGGCCCAACATCTGTTGCAATGTGATGGAAGAGGGGGATTCATTTCATTGCATGAAGTGCATTTCCAATAGTCCTTCAATGAAATAAGACAGAGTCAGTTTCTGTAACCCTTTAACTACTAGTCACAGGAATGCTAGCAACTTTGCTATGTCTAAGGTAAAATATATCATACAACTCAGTATTCAGTGTTTCATGTTTTATATAAAATAGTCACCGTGAACAGCATGAGGACTACAGCTAGTTATATATTGGTATACTGGAAATTTACTAAAAGAGTAGATTTTAGGTATTTTTACCACACACACAAGAAAGGTTAACTATTCAAGATAATGGATTACATTAATTTGCTTGACTGTAGTGATCATTTCACTATTTACAAGTGTGTCAAACATCATGTTATATGTCTCAATTATACACAAAACAGATTTTTAAAAGGTCAATATGTAACAGTCTCTCCTAAAGTAGAGTAAGTACACCCATTTTTTTCACTCATACCATCCTGAAAACTTCTAAACTAAAAATGTATTAACTGTGATGTGATATTAATCATGTACCTATAAAGTTCTCTGTTTCAGGACACAAATGCAGTTGCTTCCTTTAGTTGAAGCAAGTCTATGGGATCTTTTACTCTGTCATGCAGCCTATATCCACGCCCACCCTAGACGCTATTCCAAAAGTCCATCCAACCAATCTAGATGAAACCTGCCTCCTAGAGAAAGACTTCCCAATCCACCAGTGACTAGAAGTACCTTAGAAGTGCTCTAAAACCATGGCTTAACTGACTATTCCCTAACCCTATCCACAAGAGAAATGCTAAAACATTTTTCACAGCAAGCATTGCCGCTAAAACCTATCATCCTTGGTCAATAACCATAATATATGCCCTTTACTTGTCTATCCTTTCCTGTGTTCTCATCTCTGTAACTGCTCAATGCTTCTTCCTTTTCCCAACGTTTCATCCCGCAAACCTTTCCACCGTGCGATTTGGACAACAAACTCTCCCACATCCCCAGCCTTTTTACATAACCTATCTTTTTGCCTTAGCTGAAGCATGGTTCTTGCCTGAGGACATTTAACAAGTGAAAACTGGTAAGAGGTCTTTCCATAACCATTTTGAGATTGCTTCACAAATGACCTTAAAACAGAGGCAATAAAAATAGATTATTCATTCTTCTTTTTTCAAGTTATACAAGGGGGTTTTTCACAGGTCATAAAACCAAAGAAAAAGGTCTTGCAATATGGAGTAAAAGTACATCAAAAAGTCCAATAAATTGCAAGATCAATATCTAAAATAATTTGAGTCTTTGAGTCTTAAAATAAATTTAAAAAATTAAAAGTATCTAAAATATTTTACTCAACATCAAATGATTCAACTAGTTATTTAAATTATTTTCTAATACACTAAAAACTTTGGAAACTCTTGAATTTTCATCCTTTTTTGCATTTGAATACTTAGTAACTGTTTATAACTCAGAAAAAAATGGATTTCCTATTTAAATATAATGAAGGCAATATTAAGAACAAAAACTAATATTAAGAACAAAAACTAAAACTATAGTTTTTAAAACACCTATAATACCTCAGGAAGTCAGTGAAGTATGCATGAGATGTAAACATTTAAGCCTTAATTTCTTTAATGGCAAATCCTACCACATTTTATAATACAAATCAATAATAAAAATGTTTACATTTGACTGGGTGTGATGGCTCACACCTGTAATCCTGGCACTTTGGGAGACTGAGGCAGGTGGATCACTTGAGCCCAGGAGTTCGAGACCAACCTGGGCAACACGGTGACATCTCCACAAAAAATACAAAAATTAGCTGGGTGTGATGGCATGCAACTGTAGTCTCAAGCTACTCAGGAGGCTGAGGTGGGAAGATCACCTGAGCCTGGGAGGTGGGGGCTGCAGTGAGCCATGATCGCGTCACTGCACTCCAGCCGGGATGACAGGGTGGGACCCTATCTCAATTGAAAAAAAAAAAAAAAGTTTACATTTGACAAGGTTGGCAAAATGTTGGTAATAGTTAAAGCTGGGTGATGAGTATACTGGAGATACGTTGAAATTTTCCAAAATAACATCAAAAAGTGCAAATTCAGCTGGGCACAGTGGCTCATGCCTGTAATCCCAGCACTTTGGGAGGCCAAGGTGGGCAGATCACTTGAGGTCAGGAGTTCATGACCAGCCTGGCCAACATGGTGAAACCCCATCTCTACTAAAAACAAAAAAATTAATGGGGTATGGTAGTGCACGCCTGTAATCCCAGCTACTCGGGAGACTGAGGCATGAGAATCGCTTGAACCTGGGAGGTGAAGGCTGCAGTGCACTGAGATTGCACCACTGCACTCCAGCCTGGGAGAAGGGTAAGACCTTGTTTTTTTTAAAAAAAAAAAAAAAAAAAAAAAAAAACAAGTTCAATTCCAGCACCTAAAAATAAAAATTATAGCTACATGTCTCATCACAACAAATAAAAGAAAAATGCTTTATTCAGACTTTACAAAAACATTTTAACTTTATAAAAATCAGCTCATTTCAGAAAGTAGGCTAGACATATTTTCCTAATCTTGACCTTAATGAAATTTTTTTTATTTCTTAAAAAAGTAGATATATACTTACAGCTAAGGAAATTTCAGGATCTTCTTCAAATGAATCTGTATCACTCTCCCCTGCCTGATACACAGTAACTCGATATACCTAATAAAACACATTCGTTAGCATCAATTCATCACCCTTTTTCCTTCAATCAGAAGGCTTCCTAGTAATAAGTCCTAAACAAGCATCATGTACTACAATATATGAGAAAGTCTTAGACAATTTCAAATAGAGTGAGTGAGTGTAAAGGGGGAAAAAATGCAGGAGAGAGAAATCCTTACCTACAATGGTAAAAGTCAATACAAAGGATGTTTCGGATGAATAAAACAAAACATTCAGCCAAGTGGTTTTACTTTATAAATAAATAATATAGAGATATTAAATAATAGGGAAATAGCTAGAAATGTTAAAGGCAGTCACTTCTGGGAGACAGATCTCTGAGGGTACTATTTGACTTAAACTGTATGCATGTTTTACTTTTATAACAAGTAAGTTAATATTAAAACAGTAATTGAATTATATTTTTTAAAAGTGAACAGACCATTATAATAAGCATGTTCATTGAGGTCTATTGATTTCTTGGCATTAGTAGTAATATAATAATATAAATCAGATGATAAAGAACTATGAAATCCTCAAGTCCACAAACCAATGTGTTAGTCTGAACAAATCAAGAGGTAAAGATTTCAAGTGAAATCTGAATTTATTATTATTCCAATCTCAAAGTCAATGAACATGGAAAATATTTAATAATTTTCCAATATAATTAGAGGGGAAAAAAAATACTACCTCATCATCTTCATCTGAGAGTTCTTGTGCTTCTTCACTAAGGCTATAATCTTCTGAGTCGAGAGATTCAACTTCAAATTCTACACTAAACTGATCTGAAACTGAATCCTGATCCAACCAATCACCTGAATGTTCACTTACACCAGCATCAAGATCCTAAAACAAGAAAAAAATATATAACTTAATAAACATCAGCTCTTGACCTCTGTAACAGTTTCCTAACTCATCCCTGTGCCTCTGCTGCTGCTAGTGGGGTGTAACACTTGGGGGATGGGCCTGCTACTCCGATCCGGGACGTCCCGAGGGAAATCGGTGGTGGGAGGACTGGGCCCCCCCCACAGTCATCCTGGAGCTGGTTGCCACGCACATTTCCTCCTCAGATCCATCCTGCACACTTAAACTAGATTAAGATTTCAAGGTTATTACTATGTTATTTTCCCTGTTCAAAACCCCACTGCATAAAGGAAAAATGCCAAAGTCTCTTGGCATTGAAAGTACATACAGTGTGACTGTATTAACATCTTTGTCTGTCTTCAACTAGACACCCTTTCTCCCTTACTAAATATGGACAATCCTGCCAGATCTAGATTGCTTCCTCAACTAATCTTGGCATTTCAACTTCCACACTTTCCCCCACTAACTAGAATATTTTCAGTTTCAAAATCCTATTCATCCTTCTTTGACTAAGCCTTTGTCAATACCATAACTGAAAAGGCTCTTCCACCTTTAATTATCCTTACTATTTGTATAATAATGAATTATATAGTCTCACAAATAAATTATGGAAAACATAACTTTGCAGGCATGATTCTCATCTGAAATATATCCACTTTGGGCTAAGACCTGTCTTTACTCAACTTTATATGTCCAAATTGGTAGAATACAAGTAACAAGACACAACACTTATAATACTTATGGGTTTTTTTTCTTAGAAAAATGTCTCGAGTCATAGATACTTACGTTTTTTAATAAACTTTGAGATTTTCTTTTAAAGAGCCTTTAGAAAATTAAAAAAGAAAATCTGTAGCTGCTCACCTGATTCCTCATTTCAAGACTTCAATAAATTGTGTACGAACCTAATAAGACCTTCAGGCCAATAACATTTGCTGTTAGTGGCTAAGGGTAGGAGCATATATTAAGCAGAAGGCTACAAGTGGAAAAAGTCTAGCAGTCAGGATATGACTTATTTTACACTTGCCACTAAGTAGCTAATTTAACCTTAGACACATCACTTAACTTATTTTATCTATTTATTTATTTTGAGACAGAATCTTGCTCTGTTGCCCAGACTGGAGTGCAGTGGCCTGATCTCGGCTCACTGCAACCTCCACCTCCCAAGTTCAAGCGATTCTCCTGCCTCAGTCTACCAAGTAGCTGGGACTACAGGCGTGTGTCACCATGCCTGGCTAATTCTTGTATTTTTAGTAGAGGTGGGGCTTCACCATGTTGGTCAGGCTGGTCTTGAATTCCTGACCTCAAGCAATTCAACCGCTTCGGCCTCCCAAAGTGTTAGGATTACAGGTGTGAGCCACCGTGCCTGGCCCTTTCTTTTGCTCTATCGCCCAAGCTGAAATGCAGTGGCATGATCTCGGCTCATTGCAACCTCCGCCTCCCAGGTTCAAGCTATTCTCCTGCCTCAGCCTCCCAAGTAGCTGGGATTACAGGCATCCACTACCACAACTGGCTAATTTTTGTATTTTTAGTAGAGATGGGGTTTCACCATGTTGGCTGGGCTGCTCGAACTCCTGACCTCTAAGTGATCCAACACCTTGGCCTCCCAAAGTGCTGGGATTACACCCGTGAGCCACTGCGCCCAGCCCGTATCATTTAACTTCTAAAGGCTGTAGCTACTTCATCTAGAAAAGGAGCTTAGATTAAATGATATCCATATCTGCATCAGTTCTAAAAACGGAAACAAAGTATATTATTTTTAGGCCTCTGATGTCAAAAGACTTTTTTAAAAGAGTAGTGTTAAGAAAGAGAGTAAAAGCAACATTCATCAAGTTGCAGCTCTAATTCCTAACAGGGGCTCTACTACCAATCAGATTAGAATCACAAGTCAAGTTAGGACACAATTAACACTCTAACAAAGCAACCCCACAAACCAAATACTTCAACTAACTAAAGTGCACTAATTTTAGAATAAGGGGGTAAATCACAAGAAACATTAAGTCTCAGAAAACATACTGTATGGTAGGAGGTGTGCAAACTGTGGCCCATCACCCATCTACTTTTATAAATAAAGTTTTATTGAACACAGCCATGCCTATTTGTTGACTTGTTGTCTATGGTTGCTCCTGCATTACAAGAGTGGAGCTGAGTAGCTGTGACAGAAACCACGGCCCTGCAGAGCCCAAATAATTAACTATCTGGCTCTTTACAGAAAGTTTGCCAATTCCTGTCCTAGGATACTATTAAAAAAATGCAATATTGGGAGTGGTTTTTAAAAGTTTTGGCTAATGTTCATAAAAGAATGCCCCAGAAACTATTAAATTCTCTCTCTATATATATTTTAAATATTATATATAAAAATATATATTTAAAATGTTTTTATATAATTATATATTTTATATAATTATATAAATAGAAATTTATATGTAAATTTAACATATAAATATGTATTATTTAAAAATATATATATATATTTTTTTTTTTTGGAGACAGAGTCTCGCTCTGTTGCCCAGGCTGGAGTGCACTGGCATGATCTCGGCTCACTGCAATCTCCGCCTCCCGGTTCACACCATTCTCCCACCTCAGCCTCCCCAGTAGCTGGGACTACAGGTGCCCGCCACCACGCTCGGCTAATTTTTTGTATTTTTAGTAGAGACAGGGTTTCACTGTGTTAGTCAGGATGGTCTCGATCTCCTGACCTTGTGATCCGCCTGTCTCAGCCTCCCAAGGTGCTGGGATTACAGGTGCGAGCCACCACACCAGGCCTAAATACTATATATTTTAAAAGCATCAGGCTGCGGGTGGTGGCTCATGCCTGTAATACCAATACTCTGGGAGCCAAAGCAGGAGAATCACATAAGCCCAGTGGTTTGAGACCAGCCTGGGCAACAGGCCGAGACCTCATCTCTGAAAAAAAAGAGTAAAAAAAATTAGTCAGGTGTGGTGCTACACACCTGTAGTCCCAGCTAACTCTCAAGGCTGAGGAGGAAGGATCGCTTGAACCCAGGAGGTTGAGGTTGCAGTAAGCCATGATCATGCCGCTGTACTCCAGCCTGGGCAATGGAGTGAGAGACTATCTCAAAAATTTTTTAAAAAAAAGTTTTTAAAGCATCATATAGGCTTGCTCTGCAAAGATCTTAGATTTTTGCAGTCAGAAATACCTAGAATTGTTTGAATTCCAATTGCGACAGTTGTAGGAACCTTAAACAAGTTATTTAAAACCCCAGTCTTAGCTAAAAATGGAATCTAAGGCTGCAAAAATGACAGAAGATCATAATATAAACTGTGTGGTGTACAGTCTAGAACACAGTCTTAGTTTCCCACAATTTACTAAACCCCAAAGAAAAGATGGGAGAGGAATGCACTTTCCTTTAACTCCCTTCACAAACTGGTGAATGATGACACCCAGTGATGACTATAACATTCTCAAATGAGGGAAATTAAAATGCAGAAGAGAAAAAAAACGGGCCCTACCAAAAGCTTTCACAACTAGGGACTTAACCTGAAAAACGAGATTTTGTTGTTGTTGTTGTTTAAGATGGAGTTTCGCTCTTGTTGCCCTTGCAATGGTGTGATCTCAGCTCACTGCAACCTCCACTTCCTGGGTTCAAGCGATTCTCCTGTCTCAGTCTCCCGAGCAGCTAGGATTACAGGTGCCCGCCACTACACCCAGCTAATTTTTGGTATTTTTGGTAGAGATGGGGCTTCACCATGTTGGCCAGGCTGATCTTGAACTCCTGACCTCAGGTGATCCACCTGCCTGGACCTCCCAAAGTGCTGGGATTACAAGTATGAGCCACTGTGAGATTTTTTAATAGATAGGGTTTTTTAAGAGAATGCAGGACAGGACTAACAAAAAGAAAAAAAGAAATACCCCTCTACTGCACACTTTGATAATGTGGTGGGAGTTATTAAGAAATTATTTTAGGCAAATAGAAAGTGAAAGTGGTCCTTGGAAGGTTTTTCGTAGCTCCAGAAACATTTCTTGTCTAGCATAAAACCCTGGCTCTTAAAGGCCGGCAACCTTTAAGATGCAAATGCAAGAGGGTCCACCCAACATGGCAATTCCCACTGTCGTCTTCTTGCCCTTGCCCCAACAGGTACCTAACAGCATGGCCGCCCCCACATAACCCCACGTGTGTAAAATGTCATGGCACGCTGCATTTGCAGTATTAAAGGACTAGAGTGGGAGGGCTAGTTTTCTCGAGGGCTAAATGACATGCCTGGTTAAACCAACCCTCTGAGCCCTATGCAAATAAGACACCACTCCCTCCAGCCATCACATAAAACCAGCTAGTATGTGAGGTCTCCTCTTTCAGTTTTAGAGCACCCTCACCCCGGCTCTGTAAGGGGGAGTTTCTTCCTTCTGCCTTCTCCCTTCTTGCCTATTAAACTCTCTGCTCCTTAAAACCACTCCACGTGTGTCCATGTCGTTTTACCTAACTCAACTCAAAACAAAAAATCTGATGCTCCTCTACTCCTCAAAGCCGTATCAGTAACAAGGCAGTGTCCCAGGTACAAAGCAAGAACAAGGACTCCATTCAGCTAGAATTCTGATATAACTTTAACAAAAACTATACATTTAATGGGGGTCCGGGTGTTGTGGCTCAACGTCTGTAATCCCAACACCTTGGGAGGCCAAGGCAGGCACATCACTTGAGGTCAGGAGTTCAAAACCAGCCTGGCCAACATAGTGAAACCCTGTCTCTACTAAAAATACAAAAATTAGCTGGGTGTGGTGGTGGAAGCCTGTAATCCCAGCTACTCAGGAGGCTGAGACATGAGAATTGCTTGAACCGGGAGGCGGAGGTTGCAGTGAGCCAAGATTGCACCACTGCACTCCAGCCTGGGCAATAGAGAGACTCAATTTCAATAAATAAATAAATAAATAGGATATGATAATCCTCTTTTTAACCAAACTTGTAGGTTGTGTACTCATCAAGTTTTAACTGGATTCAATTTTATCACACATATTTCCTCTCAAGCACCTCTGTTTTTTCACTGGATTTATTAAATTTTTTCATTTGTCATTAATGATCTATCTCCCCATGAAGACAAGAATCATATCTACCTTGACTACTACTGTATCTGCAGTGCCATCTCAACTGTATGGAATCTGGTATAAACTTAAATTATCTACGAATGAAGAACCTGCTCTCAGACCGAGCAAGAGCTCATTATGCCATCTAGTGGTCTACATGAGTAACAGCTCCATTAAGTACAGTAATTCTAGAGGGCAGGTATGTGTTCAAACAATCACTACTTTGGAAGAGAAAAATAAAAAGATAATACAGGAATTAACAAGAACAGGTAAAAGACTAGGATTACTACCATAATTGGTTCCATCTCCTACATCTTCTAGAGAACTATACAAGGATTACAAGGATTACTAATATCCAGAATAATGACCATCAACACTGCCATATTACCAAAAACTATATCCAATCCTTTGGTTTCCCTGGGCCACATTGGAAGAATTGTCTTGGGCTACACGTAAAATACACTAACAATAGCTGATGAGCAGGGAAAAAATTGTAAAAAAAATAAAAATAAAAAATCTCATAATATTTTAAGAAAGTTTATGAATTTGTGTTAGGCCACATTCAAAGCCATCTTGGCATATGGCCCACAGGGCATGGGTTGGACAAGCTTGTTTAAAGACATACAAAACAAAATATTCCACTTGTCAAGCATTCTTGTTAACAAAAAAAGATTTTACCAAACGTCTTTCAGTAACATCTCTTAAGAAATGCTGCTCGCTGGCCGGGCGCGGTGGCTCACGCCTGTAATCCCAACACTTTGGGAGGCCGAGGCGGGCGGATCACAAGGTCAGGAGATCGAGACCACGGTGAAACCCTGTCTCTACTAAAAATACAAAAAATTAGCCGGGCGCGGTTGTGGGCGCCTGTAGTCCCAGCTACTCGGGAGGCTGAGGCAGGAGAATGGCGTGAACCCGGGAGGCGGAGCTTGCAGTGAGCCGAGATCACGCCACTGCACTCCAGCCTGGGCGACAGAGCGAAACTCTGTCTCAAAAAAAAAAAAAAAAAAAAAAAAAAAGAAATGCTGCTCGCTATTATTTTGGAAGTCTGTATTAATAATTAAAAAGTACTGATACTCTCCCGTCATCCATGCAATAAAAAATCTGCATTTTTCTTTTTTTTTTTTTTTTTTTTTTGAGACTGAGTTTTTCTGTCACCCAGGTTGGAGTGCAGTGGCACAATCTCGACTCACTGCAACCTCCACCTCCTGAGTTCAAGTGATCCTCCTGCCTCAGCCTCTCGAGTAGCTGGGACTGCAAGCGTGTGCCACCATGCCTGGCTAATTTTTGTATTTTCAGTACAGACATGGTTTCATCTTGTTGGCCAGCTTGGTCTTGAACTCCTAACCTCAGGTGATCCACCCGCCTCAGTCTTCCAAAGTACTGCGATTACAGGCATGAGCCACCACACCCAGCCCAGTATAAACCTGTATTTTACAGCATAAGTAAATAGAACTTACCTGATGTCTAGACCTATCTGGCAAATGTTAAGTTCAGACTATGTTGACTTTTTTGCTGATGGCTGTAATAAAAGATATTTTTACTCTAAATAGTCAAATTTGCCTTAAAATGCTAAAATATTTAACTGAACCAAATTTTGGGTTTTGTTCCTTTATTTCAAAATTCTCAAACAACTCTATGCTCCAATTTATTTGAATGTACTATTGGTGCAGTGGTCCACAAATATTCTCCAATACATACAGTGACACCGATAATTACTAATACTACTACTAATTTTACCAATACTAGTGTTACTCCACTATTTTCCACATTTCTCACAATACCTTGGGTTGAAGGCAGAGATCAATACAGTAGTTTTATTTTAAAGTAAAATTTAGCACCGTGTTTTGCATCAATCTCGTAAGACACATGTACATTCGATCAGTATGCTTATTAGGACTGCCAGGACTAGAGTATAACAGTAAGAGTCTTGCCTTACTTAAAAATGAGAATATTACCGGATTCGACGGCGTCCCTGTAGATTCACTGCTACTGCTTCTTTCACAACATATCTCCCTTATTACACACAGAGCCAGGCTTTCATCAAAGGAAAGGGAAATACTATCAGATTTGTGGCGTTTTCTTTGTCGTTCACCAGATAATTCATCTGAATTTTCTTCTGGATATGTAAGGGAAAAAAAATAAATTGCTGTACTGTGATTTAGAAAATTGAGCTGTTTTGAGTACCTATCTGTACAGAAACTTAGTTCCAATAAAATTAGCTTCAAAAGTTAACACTGTTTTATTGAATCTGTCCAACTAAGAGTTACAACAGAACACTAGCTGTATATGTGTATTTGTTTGTTTATTTATTTATTTTCTGAGACAGGGTCTTGCTCTGTCGCCCAGGCTGGAGTACAGAGGTGCAATCTCAGCTCACTGCAACCTCTGTCTCATGGACTTCAGCGATCCTCCCACCTTAACCTCAGCCTTCCAAGTAGCTGGTACCATAGGAACGCACCACCACAGCTCACTAATTTTTCTATATTTTGTATAGACAGGGTTTCACTATGTTGCCTAGGCTGAGAATACTATTTTTTTAAAAGGTTTCTATTCTTCTTTCAGAACTCTATCTCCATACATCACAGTTTAATCCATCTAATAAAGTTTTTATTAACCAAACAATCTAGGAATTTTATTTTCTGCCAAAACCAAACTTTAAAATATAAGAGCTCTTTTTTTTTTTCTGAAAAGAGCCAAAGTGGTTAATTTACTTATAAGGTATTCTTAATGTTTCAATTTCTTCAGTACCCTACATTTTTTCTTTTGAGACAGAGTCACACTCCACCATCCAGGCTGGAGTGCAGTGGTACATTCTCGGCTCACTGCAGCCTCTGCCTCCCAGGTTCAAGTGATTCTTGTGACTTCAGCCTCCAAGTAGCTGGAATTACAGGCGCGTACCACCATGCCTGGATAATTTTTGTGTTTTTGGTAGAGATCGTTTCACCATGTTGGCCACACTGGTCTCAAACTCCTGGCCTCAAGTGATCCCAGTGCCTCAGCCTCCCAAAGTGCTGGGATTACAGGCCTAAGCCACTAAACCTGGCTCTTCAGTATCCTGTATTTTAAACAGAAATCAAAACCAGTAAAAATTTTCCATTTTATTTTAAATAATACATTATCTCTGAATGGGTCAGAATGTTAGACAAATCTGTTAGACATGAGAATCCTACCTTACACTAGACATAAAAATGAATTCCAGGTGGATTAAAGATCTAAATATAAAGAACAAAACCATGAAAGTACCTATAACAAAATATTCTTATAACGCTGGGGTGGAAAAGTATTTCATAATACTGCAAAGCCCTCAAAAAAAAGACTATCAAGATTAGATCACGTCAAGGTTTACATGGCAAAATAACATACCAAACAAAAATTAAAAGGCCAAGGTCAAATTCAAAGATAATATCTGCAACATATATAATAAAAAAATACCCATATCATACATATTATACAAAGTCCTACCATATCAAGATAGACTGGATTTTTTTTTTAAGGAAACAGGAAAAAGCAGGTCACAGAAGAAATACACATGACTAATAAACATATGAAAAATCTTGAGTCATATACTTGAGTAATGGAAAAAAGAAATCTCCTACCTCCTAGGGATCAAAGAAATGCAAAGGGAAATGATCTCATTTTTCACTGATGACAATGACAAAAATTAAAATGAGACAATATCAATGATTTGAGAAAGGATTTACTTATTTATTTATTTATTTGAGACAAAGTCTCACTCTTGTCCCTCAGGCTGGAGTATAATGGCGCAATCTTGGCTCACTGCAACCTCTTCCTCCCAGGTTCAAGAGATTCTCCTGCCTCAGCCTCCTGAGTAGCTGGGATTACAGGTGCTTGCCACCACGCCTGGCTAATTTTTGTATTTTTAGTAGAGATAGGGTTTCACCATGTTGGCCAGGCTGGTCTCGAACTCCTGACCTCAGGTAATCTGCCCACCTCAGCCTCCCAAAGTGCAGGGATTACAGGCGTGAGCCACCGCGCCCAGCCAAGAAAGGACTTTTTTTTTTTTTTTTTGAGACGGAGTCTCGCTGTGTCTCCCAGGCTGGAGTGCAGTGGCCTGATCTCGGCTCACTGCAAGCTCCGCCTCCCGGGTTCACGCCATTCTCCCGCCTCAGCCTTCCAAGTAGCTGGGACTACAGGCGCCCGCCACCACGCCCGGCTAGTTTTTTGTATTTTTAGTAGAGACGGGGTTTCACCATGTTAGCCAGGATAGTCTCGATCTCCTGACCCCGTGATCCACCCGCCTCGGCCTCCCAAAGTGCTGGGATTACAGGCTTGAGCCACCGCGCCCGGCCTAAGAAAGGACATTTTTATACAGTTAGTAAGAATATTAAATCGTCCAACATTTTGCAGGCAATTTCTCTATCCTAGAGAAATATATTCTATCCTAGAAATATATTCTCTATCCTAGAGAAATATCTCCATAATAATTTAAGGATATATGTGCAAAGGTGTTCACTGCAGCCTTATACGTAAGTATTTAATAGGCTTATGGTATTAAGTGAAATAAAATCCACATCCCTGAAACAGGTACAACTCTCACACCTTTGCTCATTTCATTTCCCTCTCTTGGCCTATCTAACCAAAAGTCATCTCCTCTTCCTCTCAATTCCCAAAATACTCTTACATCCCACTAAGAATTTTTATGTTTTATCTCCACAACTAGATCACAAGTTCTTCACATGAGCTCTTAATCCTGTTTGTATTCTCTATCTTAAAAAAGGTGATCTTGGCCGGGCGCGGTGGCTCAAGCCTGTAATCCCAGCACTTTGGGAGGCCGAGACGGGCGGATCACGAGGTCAGGAGATCGAGACCATCCTGGCTAACACGGTGAAACCCCGTCTCTATTAAGAAATACAAAAAACTAGCCGGGCGAGGTGGCGGGCGCCTGTAGTCCCAGCTACTCGGGAGGCTGAGGCCGGAGAATGGCGTGAACCCGGGAGGCGGAGCTTGCAGTGAGCTGAGATCCGGCCACTGCACTCCAGCCTGGGCGACAGAGCGAGACTCCGTCTCAAAAAAAAAAAAAGAAAAAGTGATCTTGGCCGGGCTGCAATTATAAATAATGCTGTAATTAATATCTCTACATATAAATCTTTGAATTTTTAACTACATCCTTAAGATAGATTCCTAGAAACGGAGTTACTAGGATAATGTTAAGAACTCTAAGACTTTTTTTTTTTTTGAGATAAGAGTCTCATTCTGTAACCCAGGCTGGAGTGCAATGGCATGATTTGGTTCACTGCAACCTCCACCCCCTAGGTTCAAGTGATTCTCCTGCCTCAGCCTCTCGAGTAGCTGGGATTACAGGCGCCTGCCACCACACCCGGCTAATTTTTGTATTTTTAATAGAGACGGAGTTTCACCATGCTTGCCAGGTTGGTCTCGAACTCCTAACCTCAAGAGATCCACCCGCCTCAGCCTTCCAAAGTGCTGGGATTACAGGTGTGAGCCACTGCAGCACCAGGCCATTTAAGCTTTTTTATAATCTGAAAAATTTAATCAATTTTTGCCAACTTATACCAACTTGTAGAACAACAGTTTATCAGTGCTGATACACAAGTTGTAAGGATGAGTAAAAAATTTATTTTTGCTAATTTGATAGACCAAAAGGACACCCTTTAGGCATTTTTTAGTATCTGTAAAGCTAAAATCACCAAAATTCACCCTTTCCCCCTATTTATTAGTCATTTGTATTTACTGTGGGAAATTTCTGTGAACTGTCTGCCCTTTTTGCTATTTGAAGTTTCAATGTTTTCCTTATTGATTTGGGGAGACTTTTACATAATACAGATATTAACAGTCAAATTTAAAGTGACTATCTTTCAAATATGTTGCATTCTATTTTTCATTTATCTTTTAAACTCATTTGAAATTCATTTTGGCATAAGGTACAGATGTAACTTCACCTTTTTCCCAAGTAACTACCATTTGTTCTAGTTCCACCTCTGCCTAGACACCTCTGCCCTTCCTGTCTTCTGCCCGCATGTACAAGATTCTGGTCTGGGTTCATTTACTCTGTTTCACTGATCTGACATTCTCTTTCATCTGAATCATACAGTCTTAGTTACTGTGACTTCCTCAGGCTACAGTCTTCTCCTCTACTAACTGTTCTCAACTATTTTCTCTGTCTTTTTTTTCTTTTCTTGAGACAAAGAGTCTTGCTCTGTCGCCCAGGCTGGAGTGCAGTAGTGTGATCTCAGCTCACTGCAAGCTCTGCCTCCCCAGTTCATGCCATTCTCCTGCCTCAGCCTCCCGAGTAGCTGGGACTACAGGCACCCAACACCACGCCTGGCTAATTTTTTGTATTTTTAGTAGACACGGGGTTTCACCGTGTTAGCCGGGATGGTCTCGATCTCCTGACCTTGTGATCTGCCTGTCTTGGCCTCCCAAAGTGCTGGGATTACAGGTGTGAGCCACCGCACCTAGCCCTTATCTCTTCATTTCTAAAATGCTATTTACTTTCTGTTTTAAAACTCATAGGTATGTACTATCATTTATTAAAAACAACAATTTAAAATTTTAACTGTTAAGGTGACTAAGAATAAAGGCGAAAATGGAGTTTATATGCCTGCCTCCTATTATCCTTTTTTTAGACGAAGTCTTGCTCAGTTACCCAGGCTGGAGTGCAGTGGCGCAATTTTGGTTCACTGAAACTTCCACCTCCCGGGTTGAAGCAATTCTCCTTCCTCAACCTCCTGAGTAGCTCGATTACAAGTGTGCGACACCAGGCCCAGCTACTTTTTGTTTGTTTGTTTGTTTTTAGTACAGAAGGGGTTTCACCATGTTGGTCAGTCTGGTCTTGAACTCGTTACCTCGTGATCCGCCGGCCTCAGCCTCCCAAAGTGCTGGGATTACAGGCATGAGCCATCACACCCAGCCACCTCCTATTAGCTTAACAGAGAGTTGGCTAACTATAAACTCCAGGTGGGGCACAGTAAACTATGCCTGCTGTAGTCAGCCAAAAAAATATTGCTAAATAAGCAATTTGTAAATCTAATAAAATCAAGGATGAAAAAACTCAGAGGTTAATTCATCTCAACCAAAAAAAGGGAACAATTTAATTAAGTCTAAAAGCACTAATTTCATGAAAGAAAGAACATCAAAAAGCTGTGTGAATGTGTCAAATACTCATATATACCTGTCTCACTAATCGCTCTCCTTCTAGATGAGGTAGATGGTCTAGAAACCAAATGTGAAGACGAAGGTTTCTCTTCCTGAAGCTCTTGCACAAGGTCCTAAGCATTACAGGAAAAAAATAAAATACAACAAACTTAACATAACCAGTAAGCTAATTTGTTGTAAATAACCTTTCCAACTGGCAAATAATATTACATTAGAATGAGAAATTTACTTAAAGATTACCTTTTGATCACTCCCACCTTCAAGGTGACACCTGTTCTCACTCACAGATGTACCTGAGTCTGATGATTCTGAGAGAAAAGAAAAAGAATCAGAAACTTGGTGGGTGGGGGGAGGGCGGCTATTCAGTAGATATGTGATCAGTCTAACACAAACCCTTATGCAATTTAACCTTTCAATAAACATTAAACATGTATTTTCCAGGTGGCACCCTCATACTAAATGTTGCAGATGTAAGTAAAATAATTCAACTTTAATGTAGAAGAGCAAAGTATAATCAAGACATTAAAAGATTGTAAGATAAATTAGCAGAGAGACAGGACAGTCATTATTTGGTAGGGACAGGGAGTGTCTGAGGAGCAAAAAATCAGGAAATATTTTGTAGGACAATGTGAAAATAGGGCTAGGAAAAGCCATTCCAGAACAAGAAAACGCCATGTGAAAAAGTATCCAAAAGCAAACTAACAGTTCCTGTTGCAGGACACCACAAGCAGTTCATTATTACTGGAATGTAGGCAGGTTCAGATTGTAAAGGATCCTGTGCATCTAGCCAAAGCAGGACTCAGGCTGTCATTCCCTTATCACTGCATTCTTCCCAGCAGATACTTCAGAATCTTCCCTAATGTGATGTTGCAGCCACTCACCATTAAAAAGGATTTAATCCAAGAAAGAAAACTGATTTCTAGCTCACAGAAAATATTACATCCAGAGAGCAATAATGAACTCCTAAATGGTAATTTTAAGCAGAGTGACAAATCACTCTGGCAAAATACAAGAAAAATAGGGCAGAGGCAGGAAAACCAGTATTAGACAATTGCAATACAAACTAAAAACGATTAAAGCCTAAACTAAGGCATGGAAGACAAATTCCAGAGAAATTAAATAGGTAAAAACCAACAAGACCTGGTATTTAATAATAGAAGGCAAAGAAGAAAGGAGTTAAGATGATTCCAAGACTCTGCCTTGGGTGAATAAATGAGTGGCACCATTCACGAAAAGAGAAACTTTAGAAAGATAAACAGATTGGATGGGAAGATAAACTGAGTTATTCAGACACATAGGTTTCATTTGTAGTGGGATATACAGACTTGGAGCTCAAAAGTCAAAGTTTCAGATTTGGGATATACAGACAATCATCATCAAATACTCTTTACTACCCTCTTGGAAACATTTTCATCTTAACAGTGAACTTATGCCTGGACATTAACATTTTGAAATTATGCATTATCATATGTTAATTTTCTCTTTATACTACGGGTAAGGTACTACACTAATTTTCTTAAGTTGTACATAATAGGTTATATTGTCCAGGAATTTTGGATTAGTATAAACAGATGCTACAAAAAAAGATGTAATAAAAAGGAAGCCAGGCCGGGCGCGGTGGCTCAAGCCTGTAATCCCAGCACTTTGGGAGGCCGAGGCGGGTGGATCACGAGGTCAGGAGATCGAGACCATCCTGGCTAACATGGTGAAACCCTGTCTCTACTAAAAATAGAAAAAAAAAAAACTAGCCGGGCGAGGTGGCAGGCGCCTGTAGTCCCAGCTACTCGGAGGCTGAGGCAGGAGAATGGCGTGAACCTGGGAGGTGGAGCTTGCAGTGAGCCGAGATCGCGCCACTGCACTCCAGCCTGGG
>NC_037679.1:27814224-27822509 GCF_003255815.1 Theropithecus gelada | reverse complement strand
AAAAAAAAAAAAAAAAAAAAAAAAAGGAAGCCCTAGGCCAGGCACAGCAGCTCATGCCTGTAATCCCAGAACTTTGGGAGGCCAAGGTGGGAGGATCACCTGAGGTCAGGAGTTTGAGACCAGCCTGGTCAACATGGTGAAACCCTTTCTCTACTAAAAATACAAAAATTAACCAGGCGTGGTGGTAGGCACCTGTAACCCCACCTACTCAGGAGGCTAAGGAAGGAGAATCGCTTAAACCCGGGAAGCAGAGATTGCAGTGATTCGAGATCATGCCACTGCATTCTAATTTGAGTAACAGAAGAGACTCCATCTCAAAAAAAAAGTGACAAAGTTGAGAACATGGAATAGGAGTTCTGAAGTTAATTCTACTGATATCTGAATCAAACTCAGACTGCAAATAATTTGTAAGTTTCCATCTCAGTAATATAATTTTTCTAGTAATGTGCCAAAGTTTATTTAAACAAATGAAGGAATTAATACATCAGGGATACATACTTTAGAAAATTCAAAATACTACTACAAATACTATAATTGTATATTTAGCTATCATACAATTTCTTAAAGAGCTTTAAAACAATAAAATGCCAAATCATCAGCCTAGTAACTACTTTTATTCTGGGATAAAATGGAGGTACTTTTCTGGGCTTTAAATCCTAACTTTGGAAGAATAAGTATTCAACACATTTATTAAATACCACATTAATAAAACACTATACTGTGTGATGCAGAATGCAAACCTGAATAGGACATAGGTAACAAAAATATAAACAAATATAACAGCCAGGCGCAGTGGCTCATGCCTGTAATCCCTATACTTTGGGAGGCCGAGGTGAGAGTATCTCTTGAGCTCAGGTTGAGACTAGCCTGGGCAACAGAGCAAAACACCATTTCTACCAAACATACAGAAAAATTAGCCAGGCATGGTGGAGTGCATCTGTAGTTCCAGCAACTTGGGAGGCTGAGGGGGAGGATCATTTGAGCCCTGGAGGTGGAGGATGCAGTGAGCCAAGACCACACCACTGCACTTCAAGCAGGGTGACAGAGTAAGAGTCCCTCTCAAAAACAAAAAACCCACACGTGTAACAAAGCAATTTTACAATAAAATCTGAATATGGAATAGAGGAAGTACAAGGGAGTGGTCATTTCATTCTAGGAACTATATAAGCTCCTGACAGGTGTTTTTTTGTTTTTGTCTTTTTTAAGAAATGAGGTCTTGCTCCGTCACCCAGACTGGAATGGCATGAGCACAGTTCACTGCCGTCCTGACCTCCCGGGCTCAAACAATCCTCCTGCCTCAGACTCCTCAGTAGCTAGGACTACAGGCATGCACCACTATACCCAGCTGATTTTTGTAGTTTTTGCAGAGGCAGGATTTAGCCATGCTGCCCAGCCTGGTCTTGAACTCCAGGGTCAAGTGATCTTCCTGCCTTAGCCTCCTAAAGCGCTGGAATTATAGGCATGAGCCATCACACCTGGCCTAACAGCATTTCTTAACTGTAGTTCGAGGATGGGCTTTAGGAAGGGTGTAGTGTGTTCAAAAGCAAACTGTGGGGCCGGGTGCAGTGGCTCACACCTGTAATCCCAGCACTTTGGAAGGCCGAGGCAGGCAGATTGCAAGGTCAGGAGTTCGAGACCAGCCTGGCCAATAAGCTGAAACCCTGTCTCTACTAAAAATACAAAAATTAGCCGGGCATGGTGGCATAAGCCTTTAGTCCCAGCTACTCGGGAGGCTGAGAGAGAAGAATTGCTTGAACCTGGGAGGCAGAGGTTGCAGTGAACCAAGATCGTGCCACTGCACTCCAGCCTGGGTGACAGAGCAAGATTCCTTCTCAAAAAAAAAAAACCAAACTGTGTACATCTTTTCCCAACTCCATGTTTTTAGCCTTCAAATGAGAGTATTATACTATGGAAGTCAGCAAGCACATAAATCAGGGCTTTTCTCATGGAAAGAAGGTTGTAAAACACTTATTGACTTATCCATGTATATGTACCCATGTGCATCTTTCTGAAACAAGAACCCAATACTTTTATCAGCTTATTTAAGAGAGATGTGACCCAAAAATAACCAGTTAAGAACCAGAAGTAGGAACATAAAATTCCACTTCCACAAATTGGTAAACAAAATTTTGTCTATAATCAAAGAAAAAGACCCATCCTTCATCCTTACACAATGTCCTACCTAGGTAACTGTATTATTTCCCAAAGCCTTTCAATACATTTTCAAGGTAGATCACTCCTAAATAGGAGCTTTTGAAATTATGGACCTTTCAAAACAAATCCTAACTCTGATATCCCAAGTCTTAAATTAATGTAACAAGGTATTTAACCTTACATTAGAACCTCAGTATAATGTGGTTTTAGTTCATATGTACTTCTAATAAATTTATCATATTTTTATTACAATATTAAAGCAACTTTTAAAGAGAATCAATTACAAAACATGCACATGAACAAAAATGTCTTTAAAATCTTTTTATGGTATTTATTCATGATGCTCAAAATTAACTTACCCTGCTGATTGACTACTACCAAGTTTCTGTAGATCATGGTATATATTTTCCTTGTAGACAGAAAAAAAAAATAACAAGAGATGTATATTTTAAAATAATTTGTATTAAGCTGGATTTAACCAGACTTTTACATACATACTTAGTATGAACTACTGCACACATTCAAAACCAAATTTATCGTTGGCAAGCTTGTAGGCACATAAAAGCACAATAATTAGTAGCACAATGATTACGTACAGCTACTTTTAATAATTATTAAAGTCTCTCTAGTTGAAAGATTTCACACTGCCAATTCCTGAAATGTGCTTTGTTTGGATTTTACCAAACCTCAAAAAATGGGTGTGCAAGCAGGAAGCAGTTTAACGTACTTATTTTCAAACAGGAATGTTTTTAGCTATGTGCTTAGTAGCAAACTGCCAAAAAAAAGTATTGAGTTATGCAAAATCCATTAAACACAAACTGCCAAAAAAAGTATCGAGTTATGCAAAATCCATTAAATAGGAATTTGATTATAATCTTGACTTTCATCAAGCTTCAACTTCCTTTCTTGATCTTAACACTTATTAACAGAGGCTGGGCGTGGTGGCTCACACCTGTAATCTCAGCACTCCGGAAGGCCAAGTAGGGTGGATCACCTGAGGCCCGGAGTTCAAGATCAGTCTGACTAACATGGAGAAACCCCATCTCTACTAAAAATACAAAATTAGCTGGGCGTGGTGGCGCATGCCTGTAATCCCAGCTACTTGGGAGGCTGAGGCAGGAGAATCACTTAAACCTGGGAGGCAGGGGTTGCGGTGAGCCAAGATCATGCCACTGCACTCCAGCCTGGGCAACAAGAGCAAAACTCCAACTCAGGAAAAAAAAAAAAAAAAAAACAAAACTTATTAACAGATAAAGCAGCACTCATTCATTCAATAAATACAGACTGAAAACCAACCATGTACCAGACACTGGGGAAAACAAAGAATCAAACAGAAATGTATATGCCCTGATGAAGTTTATATCCTAACAGGAGGATAATTCATTTACCCCAGTATTCGTTGATGTCACAATGGATTTTTCCTTTTCTTTTTAAACTAAGGATTTGAGAGAGTGTTAGTCACAAAATATTGCTCCTCACTCAATATTAAGAGAAAATATGATCCCAACTATCTTTTTTCACCCTTGGGAATAAGGATACGGCAACCTAAACCCACAACATTTTAAATTCATATCCTTTTCAAGTCAGTAATTTCTCCTATTTCTTATCTCTCAACATTTAGAATTCAAATCCAAGGAAATCATACTTCCAAACACTATCCGAAGATTCAATATTCAGACCAGGCACAGTGGCTCACGTCTGTAATCCCAGCACTTTGGGAGGCCGAGACAGGCAGATCACGTGAGGTCAGGAGTTCGAAACCAGCCTGGCCAACATGGCAAAACCTCATCTCTACTAAAAATACAAAAAATTAGCTGGACATAGTAGCATGCACCTGTAACCCCAGCTACTCAGGAGGCTGAGGCAAGAGAATCACTTGAACCTGGGAGGCAGAGGTTGCAGCCTGGGTAACAGAGCAAGACATCTCAAAAAAAAAAAAAAAAAAACTAGAAGATTCAATATTCAATAGGTAAAAAATTCACCAATATACCCATATATTTTTTAAATTTATAAAATTAAATCATATATCCCAAGGCCAAGTTTAAAATGACAACATATATGGATATTAAACAAAGTGATTCATCAATGAAAAAATAATTATATATTTATAATATAAATTATATTATGTAAAAATTATAATATATAATATTTAAAAGCTAGATGAAATTAAATACAGTACTATACTTAAAACTAGGTTAAAACACAGTTGCACATAATATACAAACGACTGGTAAAAATAACTTTTGGTAACAAACTATAGTCCTTTTATTCTCTACTTTTCTTAGTTTTCTGTCATTTCCTAATGTTCAATAATATAATATATACTATGTTTACAATAATGAGGTTGTTTTAAAATTATAAAATCCCTTGCTCAGTTGAGGAAGTTATCTATTTTAATAAAATAAAATCCCATTTAATTATCATCTTTTCAGCTATACTATTGAGCATTAAATACTAGCAGAAGCTAGTTAACTGTTCCAGGTGAAAGCATTCATTCTATTTATTAACAGAATGAACGCTAAGGCTCAATACCGATTGCCTGTGCTAAACCAAATGTGACAAAGAATTCCAAATGTAGGCCAGGTGTGGTGGCTCACACCTGTAATCCCAGCACTTTGGGAGGCCAAGGCGGGTGGATCATCTGAGGGTGGGAGCTCAAGACCAGCCTGCTCAACATCGCGAAACCCTGTCTCTACTAAAAATACAAAAATTAGCCAGGCGTGGTGGCGGGCACCTGTAATCCCAGCTACTCGGGAAGCCGAGGCAGGAGAATCTTGAACTCAGGAGGCGGAGGTTGCAGTGAGCCAAGATTGCGCCACTACACTCCAGCCTAGGCCACAGAGCAAGACTCCCTCTCAAAAACAAAACAAAAAAAAGAGTAATTGAGATGGAGTGTTACTCTTGTTGCCCAGGTTGGAGTGCAATGGCGCGATCTCGGCTCACCACAACCTCCACCTCCTGGGTTCAAGCAATTCTCCTGCCTCAGCCTCCTGAGTAGCTGGGATTAGAGGCATGCACCACCACGCCTGGCTAATTTTTTATTTTTAGTAGCGATGGGGTTTCTCCATGTTGGTCAGGCTGGTCTCGAACTCCTGACTTCAGATGATCCACCCGCCTCGGCCTCCCAAAGTGCTGGGATTACAGGTGTAAGCCACTGCGCCAGGCCTAATTCTAGAATACCTGGGTTAAATTCTGCTGGTTAAGTGCCATAATGATAAGTGACCACGAAAATGATCTCCAAAATATCTAAGGCTCAAATTTAAGCCTTTACTACTTGGTGGTATACTGTTTCTGGGAGTGACTGGAATAAAAATTTATAATAGCTACGACTAATACTTGAATGCTTGGTATGTGCCAAAAACTATGCTTTTTTTATACAACGTCTCTTTTCAAGAGCTTTAACCTCCACATGAAGTATTTAATTATCCCTATTTTATAAATGGGGAAACAGGTTTATAGAGGTTAATCTACCTAGTCACAAAAGTAGTAAATGACTGGGCTAGGTTTCAAACACTGGTTTATAAGATGCCAGAGCTCAGGTTTTCAAATAATATGCCACAGAGCTAAAAAATTAAATTTCAGCATGTCTTTTATATGTTTTAACAGTTTTTCTCTGACAAAAGTGAATGAGGGTAGAGGTGAACTGAAATGTTAGCCCAACGGGCTTTTTACAATGGACTAAACTGAAGAATTACCTGTGCTCTTTCACAGAGAAGCTTGGCACACCAAACAAATCTCCTAGAAGATCATTTGAACAATATACAATATGTTGTTGCTTCTCATCATATAATCGTTTAGTCATAATATACTGGCCAAGATAAAAAAGAACCTGAAATAGAAATATGATTTCTGAGCATCAAAGAAAACTAAATGTTAGTTTTAAATACATTTAATAATATACTATTTATCTGAATGGGGTAAACAACCAGCAACCATATCCACAACTATGTAGAACAACCACCATTTTGTACTTAGAAGCTACTTTTGGCTGGGCGCAGTGGCTCACACCTGTGATCCCAGCACTTTGGGAGGCCGAAGCGGATGGATCACCAGGACAGGCGATAAAGACCACCCTGGTCCCATCTCTATTAAAAATACAAAAATTAGCCGGGCATGGTGGCGGACACCTGTAATCCCAGCTATTCCGGAGGCTGAGGCAGGAGAATGCTTGAACCCAGGAGGTGGTGGAGGCTGCAGTGAGCCGAGATTGCGCCACTGCACTCCAGCCTGAGCGACAGAGAGACTTCTCTCAAAAAAAAATAAACATAAAAAAGAAGAAGAAACTGGCCCCAGCTCTTCTGACTCTTAATCCAATGCTCTTTTTACTACCCATACTAGCTTTCACTACCTTCCTGTGTGCCCCAGAACAAAGATCCTATAACTGAGAACTACATCAGACAATACATACATTACTGTTACATAGTTTAGCATAAGCATTCTAAGTCTTTATGATGGCCTTGGCCAATTTTCTCATTTCTATCTACTGCTAAATCCATACTTTTTTGTTTCCTTAACTGATTATACAATGATAGTAAGGTCAATCCCAAACTAGCCCTAAAATTACCATTTAATCTGGCACTTCCCTACAAGCACTGTCTTTGGATTTAACTGGCTAAGCAGGCATCAGTCTTAAAGGAATATTCTTATGTGACTGGACAGATTGTTGTCCAGCAGTGGGAAAGGAAAAAGGAAGAGAACTTAGATTTATTCCACCAAATATCCCTTAAGGAAGTTTCTAAAAGCATAGCTGGAGAGGAAAAGGATACGGAAGCTCTTCCTGCCCCACTATACTGTTGTAGGAAAAAAACTTTAATGTTTTAAGTAATCTGAGTCCCACAAACTAAGTGGGAGAGAGAATAGGCATATTTCAATCACACTGAAATTTTGCCTAAGGTGGCTCAATCTCTCACTGAAAAGCATGAAAATCATGCTTCTGTGCACAAATTTAAAGCTGGGGAATGCACTAAAATGCTGGATCCATTAAATAGAATATATGGTCATGAATCAGCTCACCTCTATCCCAGAAAGATCAGTATACTGTACTCATGTATCTCTAGTGCAGAATTTCTTAACCTGGGATCCAGGGATGCCCAGGAAGTCCTTGGATAGAATTCAGGGGGTCCATTAATTTGGATGGGAAAAAAATCCTCTCTTTATTTTCACAAACTTCTAACTAGAATTTAGCTTTTCCTTCGATTATAAATGTAGGCAACAAATCACAACAGTATTAATACCTGTGATTTCATCACCAACAAAAATCACAGGTGTTTTCATATACTGTGCTTATGGCAAACATTTCAAAATATGACTTCTATTCCTCACTAAATCAAAATTATATTTATTGGCCATGTATGGTGGCTTATGCCTATAATCCCAGCATTTTGGGAGGCCAAGGCAGGTGGATCACCTGAGGCTAGGAGTTCAAGACCAGCCTGGCCAACATGGCAAAAGCCTGTCTCTACTAAAAATACAAAGAATTAGCCAGGCATGGTGGCAGGTGCCTGTAATCCCAGCTGCGTGGGAGGGTGAGGCAGAAGAGTGGCTTAAATCTAGGAGGTGGAGGTTGCAGTGAGCCAAGATCATGCCACTGCACTCCAGCTTGGGTGACAGAGCAAGACTCCACCTCAAAAAAAAAAAAAAAAAAAAAAAACACACTATATTTATTATAGCTGCTTCTAAATCTTAGTACTTATTGTGTTAATAAAAAAAGCACATATATCACAAACTACTATTTTGGTAACCGTATTTTAGTATGTTTCCTTTGTAATTCTATACATTTTATTTCATATATTTAAAAACATGATTCTGGCCGGGCGCGGTGGCTCAAGCCTGTAATCCCAGCACTTTGGGAGGCCGAGACGGGAGGATCACGAGGTCAGGAGATCGAGACCATCCTGGCTAACACGGTGAAACCCCGTCTCTACTAAAAAATACAAAAAACTAGCCGGGCGAGGTGGCGGGCGCCTGTAGTCCCAGCTACTCGGGAGCCTGAGGCAGGAGAATGGCGGGAACCCGGGAGGCGGAGCTTGCAGTGAGCTGAGATCCCGGGAGGCGGAGCTTGCAGTGAGCTGAGATCCGGCCACAGCACTCCAGCCTGGGCGACAGAGCGAGACTCCGTCTCAAAAAAAAAA
>NC_037679.1:27721948-27814134 GCF_003255815.1 Theropithecus gelada | reverse complement strand
AAAATACAAAAAAAAAAAAAAAAAAAAAAAAAAAAAAAAAACATGATTCTTAGAAGGAGTTACCAGTCTAAGAAGGCTTTTACCAGTCTACCAAAGGGTTCACAGCATAAAATGGTCAAGCACCCCTACAGGGCTTCTGCTTCTCTGAGTTCCTAGCTGAGAAATGAAACTCGAGTATAATTAGAATTTTCAGCTTTAAAATATAGTCCAAATGACCACAAAATTAAATGTTGCTGTTTAATGAAAAATCCTTCTATATGGCCGATTTCTCCCCACAGTCTTGAAAACTAAGTATGGCTACATGTAACTAGTAAGATACTAGTTATCTCTTGATTCAGCTTACCTCTTTCATAGTATAAGTGTCTTTTTGTGCACCAACAGACTTTAATAACTTCAAAAGCAATGGCTTTGGTCTAACCTATAAAGAGAAAAAAGCTGTTATTATACTTCCAAAATTATCCCAGAACTATAGGCCCTGCAGCAAACGTATCAACCAACTTCAATAAAGGGGGTTTGGAAAAAATGCTGGGGAGGATCTAATTATTATGCAAGTATCATGGAATCATCAAGTATCATTAGTTGTGATCACAGATAGCATCCAATCCAAGACAGGAAAAATTACTTTTTCCTTCAGCTATTTATATTACCTGCTTACTGCCTTACAAACAACCATAAATTCTTAAGATCCAATGAGCTTACCGTACTGATCCAATGAGCTTCTTTGCAAGCTAACTTAGAGAATCAAAGAGAAATGAATAAATCTTTAGAGTGGATCCTGTTATCAATCTTCTCTAAAGATTAGGTTCCTGAAAGCTAGAGAACTTAACTAACTAACCCAAGCTGACAAGAGTAATTAAGAACAGATCAGACATACCAACCCAGGTCCCTCAACTACAACTCACCATTTTCTTCCTACTATATCATGCTGCCTCTTAGTTGGTCTACATTTCAAATATCTACTTGACAAACATTTACTGAGCTACTACTATGCACTGGACAGTTGTAGGTACTGCAAAAAAAATTACAAATAAGACATATGACCTATATTCAAGGAGCCTGCCAACTAGATTACGGGTCAATTTTTTTCTGTAAAGAGCCAGACTGTTAAGTATTTTAAGCTTTTCATACAAATGGTTCTATCCAAGTAAAAAGTATAGTTACTATGTAAACCAACAGGCATGGTTGCATTCCAGTAAAATTTTCTTTACAGAAAGAAAGGAAGCTGGCTGGGCGAGGTGGCTCATGCCTATAACCCCAGCACTTTGGGAGACTGAGTGCTAGAGGTTCGTTTAAGGCTAGGTGTTCCAGACCAGCCTGGGCCATACTGACAGACCCCACCTCTATAAAAAAATTTTAAAATTAAAACAAAAACAGGCAACAGGGCAAAGCTGGCCAACAGGCTAAAGTTTGCCTGCTACTTATCTAGAAGTTTTACAAATGGTATTGAGAAAAATAACTGCCATGGGGGAGGGGAATGTAATGTACTTATATGCATTTTCTCTCTTCCTTTTATCAAAATCTGCGAAACTCAATTATCTTTACAGCTTGCCACCACCCACACAAACTGGTACCTCTGCACCTCTCTTTGATATGCCCCAGTCCTGTGTCTAAATCTGACAGCTGTTTAAAATCTGACAGCACCCCCACTGGGAGTGTCTTAAAAACAGATTTTTTAAAAATTGCCTATTTCCAGCTAATCAATAAAACAAATATTAAACAACTGAAAAATTTAAAATACATATTGAATTATTAATTTTTCTGATTGCACTTTTTTTTAACTGTGCGTATATATGCACTTTACTTTCAGGCAAAATAATGAATTCTCTCAAAAAAGATTTAAAAATTATCTTTTTTCTTCTGAATTTTTAATATATGCTATATTAGCTTCAAATTAGATAAAATAACTCTAAGTAAAAATCTGTAATGGAAGATGGGTGTGGTGGCTCAGGCCTGTAATCCCAGCACTTTGGGAGGCTGAGGCAGGCAGATCACCTGAAGTCAGAAGTTCGAGACCAGCCTGGCCAACACAGCGATACTCTGTCTCTATTAAATACACAAAAATTACTTAGGTGTAGGCCAGGCACAGTGGCTCACACCTGTAATCTCAGCGCTTTGGGAGGCCAAGACAGGTGGATCACGAGGTCAGAAGTTCAAGACTAGCCTGGACAACATGGTGAAACCCTATTTCTACTAAAAGTACAAAAATTAGCCGGGTGTGGTGGTGGGTGCCTGTAATCCCAGCTACTCAGGAGGCTGCAGCAGAACTGCTTGAACCCAGGAGGCGGATGTTGTAGTGAGCTGAGATCATGCCACTGCACTCCAGTCTGGGCAACAGATCGACTCAGTCTCACAAAAAAAAAAAAAAAAATTCTGTAATGGAAAGCTATCAGTATATTAGTGACTTAAAAGACATGTATTAATGAGAAATGGCTATAAAAGATAATAGCATTCGTAATCTTACATTGAAGAACAGGAAGATAAATTATAGGTAAAGATCTAAATATCTAAAAAATTTAAATCTAGAAGAAAATATAGGAATATATTTGCAAGATAGGAGAGTTCTTCCAAAGCATGATAAGAAATTCAAAAGCCGGCCGGGCGCGGTGGCTCAAGCCTGTAATCCCAGCACTTTGGGAGGCCGAGACGGGCGGATCACGAGGTCAGGAGATCGAGACCATCCTGGCTAACACGGTGAAACCCCGTCTCTACTAAAAAATACAAAAAACTAGCCGGGCGACGTGGCGGGCGCCTGTAGTCCCAGCTACTCGGGAGGCTGAGGCAGGAGAATGGCGTGAACCCGGGAGGCAGAGCTTGCAGTGAGCCGAGATCGCGCCACTGCACTCCAGCCTGGGAGACAGAGCGAGACTCTGCCTCAAAAAAAAAAAAAAAAAAAAAAAAGAAATTCAAAAGCCAACAAATTTTACTTCATAGAATTGTTCTCAATGGGGAAAAGACAACATAAAAGCAAATGCTACATTAGTAAGCAACAAAAGTTAAATATACTTGAAACACATAGAGCTACTCCAATTACTAAGAAAAATTTTAAAGAACCAAAAGGAAAATGGCCAGAGATGAGGCAAATCCCAAAAGAAACAAATGACAACAAAATGGAGGCCTGGTGCAGTGACTCACGCCTGTAATCCCAGCACTTTGGGAGGCCGAGGCAGGCAGATCACATGAAGTTGGGAGTTCAAGACCAGCATGACCAACGTGGAAAAACCCCATCTCTACTAAAAATACAAAATTAGCTGAGCGTGATTGCGCGTGCCTGTAACCCCAGCTACTTGGGAGGCTAAGGCAGGAGAATCGCTTGAACCTGGGAGGCAGAGGTTGCAGTGAGCCAAGATCTCGCCATTGCACTCCAGCCTGGGCAACAAGAGTGAAACTCTGTCTCAAAAAAAAAGGAAAGGTGCCCAGCCTCACCAAGAAGCTAGGGAAAAATGAATTTAAACAATGGCACAGTACCTTTTATCAAAAAAAAAAGTAATAATAATTAAAGATTGGTAATATTCAGTGTTGGCAGGAGTGAAACTGTTAGAGCCTTTTGGTGAGCAAGTTACCAGCAGCAATCAAATATGAGTAAAATTTAGGACTCATCAAGCCTGTAATCCCAGCACTTTGGGAGGCCGAGACGGGCGGATCACAAGGTCAGGAGATCAAGACCAGCCTGGCTAACACGGTGAAACCCCGTCTCTACCAAAAAAATACAAAAAACTAGCCAGGCAAGGGGGCAGGCGCCTGTAGTCCCAGCTACTCGGGAGGCTGAGGCAGGACAATGGCGTAAACCCGGGAGGCGGAGCTTGCAGTGAGCTGAGATCTGGCCACTGCACTCCAGCCTGGGCAACAGAGCAAGACTCCCTCTCAAAAAAAAAAAAAAAATTTAGGACTCAGGAGTTCTAATTCTATAAAATATTTTTCTTTTTTCTTTTTTTTTAGACAATTTCACTCTTATCGCCCAAGCTGGAGTAAAATGGCGCAATCTTGGCTCACCGCAACCTCTGCCTCCCAGGTTCAAGTGATTCTCCTGCCTCAGCCTCCTCAGCAGCTGGGATTATAGGCACGCACCACCATGCCCGAGTAATTTTTGTATTTTTAGTAGAGACAGGGTTTCACCATGTTGGCCAAGCTAGTCTTGAACTCCTCATCTCAGGTGATCAGCCCGCCTTGGCCTTCCAAAGTGCTAGGATTACAAGGGTGAGCCACCGCACCCAGCCTATAATTCCATAAAATCTTTCTTACAGAAATAGTCACACGGGATGGATGTACAAAGCAGCACTATCTGTAATACTCAAAAACAGGAGGCAATTTTTAAAAAGCTGTCAGTAAAGGCATAATTTTTAAAATGGTATACTCATGCTATGGAATACTATGCAGCCATTAAAAAGAATTCTGTAGACTTTATTGACAAGGATGCAAGTCACAGAACAACTATAGTTTCATCTTGTTAGTACAACAAACAGGACAATAACATAGATTTAAATTCAAATGTAAATATATGTGGGTATGCACACAGAAAAAACCTAAAAGGGAACATGGAGTAAAAAGACTGGAATTTTCAGGTTTTACTTTAAAATTTCTCTAATGACAAAAATCTTTAAAACAAGCATGAATAATTTTTGTGACTTTTAGAAATCATTTTTAAAAATTAAATACTGGGAGGTCAAAAAGGAAAAAAAAATCAGTCACATAACAAACATAACTTCAACCACGCTTAACAATGTAATGGAACTAATTTTTAAAGCCTATGTGGCAAAGGGCTAAGAAAATACTGACCAGTTCTTAACAGTTTTTAACTCCACGCAGTCATGCCCGAGGTAGCACACTTTAAGTTATGCACATACAATGTCATTTACAGAGCCATGCTATAATTGAGGTATATGAAATTTAGTTTATCACTTCATAAAATAAATTATTAAAAGTTACACGAGACAAAAATACTAACCAGGGTCTCTTGTTCAGAAGCTGGAATCTGTGAGGTGGTTACAGCACCATCAGTAGGTACAGACATGTTGGTATTGCACATTTGCCTACAAGAAGGAAAAAAAAGACGATGAAAACTGGAAATCATGAAACATCTGCGAAAAATTAATCATATATAAAGGACATAAACAACGCCTTTGTTAAAACTAAAGCTACAAGCAAGTCGGTGCTTACCTGGATCAGCAGGGAAAAAGTGGTGTGCGTCTGTGCCGACAGGTCTACCCTCCAATCGCCACTGAACACAGCTGGGAAAATGCATGGTTTAAATAGCCCCAGCTGGAGACAAGTCAGGACTTAACTCCTTTTACTGCAGTTTCGGAACGTGTCTGAACTTGACCAGCTCAAGAGGAAAAGCTGAGTCAACCTGCCCATGGAACCGGCCCAATCCCGCCCAGACTACGCGCAGCACTCACAAGAGCGACCCGACAGGCCCCTGCGATTACCCGGACCCCGCCGCCGAGGCGGCCCCGCAGCCCCCAGCCCACATGACCTTTACCCTGGACTCCCGCGGAGACCTCCGAACCACTCCCGCCCCCCACCGCCGCGAGAGCCGTCCGAAACCCCGCCCTCCTCCCTGGCGGCGACTGCCTAGCCCCAGTCCAACAAAACCTCCGCAAAGCCACGTGCCCCGCGCCCCGAGCCCCCAGCCACAAACCGCACAAAGGCTGCGAGCGGGCAGAGGCTGGGAACCAACGATGCAGGGGACACCGTCACAGCCCAGAACCAGAAGTGACCGGTCGCTGCCGGGCCGGTACCTGCTCCTCACCATCCGGGGTTTTCGCGCTTGGAGTCGGGGGTCCCTCGAGACTCCCCAGTTTCCTTCACGGGGCCCGCGGAAGCACGACGTCCTGGGCCTCGGGGACCATTCCACTCTCGGGGCCAGGGCACTGGGCGCTCGAATGCACTAATCCGGGGAGGGACGGGGCTCCTGGCTGCGAAAGCAGCAGGATCTCGGTCAGAGGGGTCGGGGCCGCCCCTCGGGCTCGGCTTCTTGCTCCATCTTCCCGACACACAGGGCCGGAGAGGCCCCACGAGCAGCCAAGCTAGCCGCGGTGCCGCGGTGCGCGCCCCCTACCGCCGGAGGGGAGCGCGCGGGGCGTCGCGGCGCATCCGGGCATTTGTGCGCGCGCACACACCCGGCCCCGCTTCCGCCAATTGGGTCAGGGGCTGGGCCGCACCGCCTCCGGGAAGATGGAGTTGGGAGTGTCGCCCCGCGGGCGCGGAGTACTCTGAGGCGGGGTGGGGGTCGGCCCGGGCGCGGCGCCTGCCTGGCTTGGCACTGGGAACACTCCTTTAGCCGTTGCGCTATTTTTGTATTTCTTGTATTTACACTTCCCGCCCGTGGTGGAAACTGCGACAAATGCGGATCTCCGTGTCGCTGTTACCAAAAAGAAACCAAAATTAACAGCTGTTTAATACGTTAAGCCCACTGCACTAGCCGCTGGAGTTGTACACAAATGAGTCAAGGCCTGTTTTTAATAAAGATTAAAAATAGCACTTAAGGCAGGCTTATACACCGGTGCATACAGCTGCTGTGGTTGGAGAACAAAGACGCTGGTTACCGTTGGTGGGGAGGGGAGCGGTTACTTTTAGAATGTTTGGGTTTGGCCAGGCGCGGTGGCTCACGCTTGTAATCCCATCACTTTAGGTAGGCCGAGGCCGGTGGATCACTTGAGGTCAGGAGTTCAAGACCAGCCATGGCCAACATGGGAAACGCCGTCTTTACTAAAAACTACAAAAATTAGCCGGGCATGGTGGCGGGTACCTATAATCCCAGCTACTCGGGAGGCAGAGGCGGGAGAATCCCGTGAACCCAGGAGGCGGAGGCTGCAGCGAGCCAAGATCATGCCACTGCACTCCAGCCTGGGCGACAGGGCAAGACTGTTTCTCAAAAAAAAAAAAAAAAGTTTGGGTTTGTTAATCTACACATTCATTATCATTAAAATATATATTTATATGTTATGCACTCATTCTGACTCACCTACTTGCCCACAGAGGTGTGGCAAAAACGTTTTTGATGCGGTCTCATAAGTTGAGGACATAAAGAATTGAGTTAGCTAAACCCAAAAACACAGCCGTTGCAAAGAAGGAACACCTTTCTTTGGCCAGTAGGTGATTAGCTCTTTGTAAACAAGGGCCTTTTTATATAAAATTATATCCTTCCCTTCTGCAGCTTTTTTTATAAAGTTATATCCTTCCCTTCTCCTGCTTCCCAGCCTACCAGAAAGTAACTTTTCCTTAAACATAGTGGTCACTCAGTTGATTGAAGTTGATTGTCAATATTATTAACTTAAGAGATTTAATATGTGGCTTTTAAAAAGGTAATCTCCATCAGATCAAATACAGTGGGGTTTCTAATTGTTAGACTCAGTGCTTGAAATTGGATGAAAGAAAATCTCAAGCAGTGAGAAAATGTTAGCATGAAAAGAAAGATAAGTGATAACGCTGGGCACGGTGGCTCTCGCCTGTAATCCCAGTACTTTGGGAGGCTGAGGTGAGCAGATCATGAGGTTAGTAGTTCAAGACCAGCCTGGCCAACATGGTGAAACCCTGTCTCTACTAAAAATGCAAAAATTACCCGGGCCCAGTGGTGGGCACCTGTAATCCTAGCTACTCGGGAGGCTGAGGCAGAAGAATCCCTTGATCCTGGGAGGCGGAGGTTGCAGTGAGCGGAGATCGCGCCACTGCAGTCCAGCCTGGGTGGAGAGCAAGACTCCATCTCGGAAGAAAAAAAAAAGATAAGTGATAGAGGTTGATATTTGTTAAATATCAAGTGAGCAAATAGGTTTGTGCTATAAAAGTTAAGAGACATAATTAATTGCTTAGTGAACGCTGGAGGCAGTTCACAAAGGCCTCAGAGAAGATCACACATATTTTGTGTCTTGAAAGATGGTGAGACTTAAATAAACGCAGAAAATATTCCAGGCACAAGAAAACTATCAAAAAATACAGAAAAGAAAATATAAAGAGGGCTGTTTGAGTTACAATAAATCAGTTTGACTTGCATGAAAGTCAAGAAGAAGTTTTAAGAACTTGGAGTCTTCTTAAATGCCAAGCAAGGAAATTTGGGCTTTAGACAGAGTAGATATTAGGAGCATAAAAACAGGTGATTTGCTTCAAACTGTATTTTAACAGGACCACCAGGAGTTGATTCAAACTCAGAATAGTCGGGCCAGCTGCCTTGTGGACCGACTTTCCCCCTTCTCATTGGCCTTGTGCTTTGAAAAAATTCTCTTGACAAAGTTATTAGAGTAGAAACAAAAGGCAGAACTGATAAGATTAGTCCTTTTCTAATGGAACCAGAAAAGAAGGGGCAGAAATGAAGGCAGAAGGGAGAAGTGGGGGTGGGGGAGAGAGAGAGAAGCAAAAAGGATTCACTCAAGAACCTGGTATTCAAAACTATGTGTACCAGCACTACCACAGCGGTATGACTCAGTGTCCACCTAAAGCATGATAATACTGCTTACCAAAAAAAAGTATGGAGGGAATGAAAAGTTGGGTTAGTTTTAAGTGATGCCTCACAGAACAGAATTCAGTGGTAAAAAGCTTAGGCTGGGAACAGAGCTTGAAACAGCAAAGGAATGAGAGGAACGACCAAAAAGCCAAGGGCCATATAGTGATGTCTGAAAAATCAGAATCAAGTAATAATATTGAATACTGCAAAAGTCAGAGAAAATGCGGAATAAGAAAGCAAGCGATCTGGAAAGTGGCGAGTAAGATGGAATATGAGGAGGTCGCTGAGAGCTGGGAGGAGGCGGTAGACAGCGGGGAAATAGACGTCTGGAAAAAAAAACCTGAAGATCCCACAAAAACAGCAGGAAATCCAAATCTCCCAAAGTGCCCATGGTAATTCAGGACGATAGTTTTTCCCAGGTACCCCCTCCACCGCATCCTCAAGAGGCCCACCAGCAACGGTGTGGTCAACAGCCCCAGGTCCGCTAGCAGACCCGCCCTTCCAGTCAAGTCCCTGGCACAGCGGGAGGCCGAGTACGCCGAGACTCGGAAGCGGATCCTGGGCAGCGCCGGCCCGGAGGAGAAGCAGGAGAAACCCATCCTCGATAGGCCTTTTTCTGATCTTTTTCCCTTCAGGCTAACCAGGATCTCCCAACCCGAAGACAGCAGGCAGCCCAATAATGTGATCAGACAGCCTCTGGGTCCTGATGGGTCACAAGACTTCAAACAGCGCAGATAAATGCAGGCAAGAAGATATGGCGCGACTGCCGCGTCAACGCTTCCTGCGTCGTCCGCCAAGGGTTGCACTTTCGTGGCGGACAGCTGGACTTGAGCAGCGGGAACCTGACTTACTTGCCCGGTGATCCCCGTTGCTCCGCCACTGTGACCTTGAACCCCATGCACTGTGACCTCCCCCCTTCTCCCCTTCCCACTGTGATTGGCACTTCGACAAGGACTGTCCCAAGTCAATGGAAAGGGAAAGGGTGGGGGTTAGGAGAAGGTTAGGGGGAACCCACCAAGTACTCAGAGAGTCAGACAGGGCCAGAAATAAAGGTTTATCATGCTCATTAATTTGGGATTTCAAAACACAAATGAACTCACACCTATCCACCCCAAGTGCATGTCTTCATCACTTAAAAAGTGAGTTCCCTTTGAAAAAAAAAAAGAAAGCAAACCATCTGCTCACTCTAAAAGCAGCTGCTATTGTTTGTGACTTTACCATTTAAAAAAATACAGACCAGCTGCTGCTGTTTGCTTGCATTCCACAGTTATCCTGTGTCACTTTGCCCTTTGTTGTGCTTACTTGAAGTTTCTCTAGAGGCAAACTGCTTATTTTTAGTAGCGTTGTTCTTGATGCCCAAGAGGTGTTTCAAGAGGTTGAGATACTTCGAGTGTCTTTATATTCTTTGGGACATAAACTCTGCAAAACAAGGCTCACACCTGTAATCCCAGCATTTTGGGAGGCCAAGGTGGGAGGATCTATTAAGGCCAAGAGTTTGAGACCAGCCTGAGCAACATGGCAAAACCCTGTCTCTACAAAATGCAAAAAAATTAGCCAGGCATGGTGGCACCCACCTGTAGTCCTAGCTACTTGGAAGCCAGAGATGGGAGGATGGCTTGAGCCTGGATAGGTTGTGTGTGATCCTGCCACTGCACTCCAGCCTGTGTGACAGAATGAGACCATGTCTCAAAGGAAAAAAAAAAAGTCTACCATAGACTTATTTTGACCCAAGGGCCATTTCATACTTTTTTAGTCACAACTAATCTTTTTTCTTTCTTGCTTTTTTTTGAGATGGAGTCTCACTCTGTCACCCAGGTTGGAGTAGTGGCACGATCTCAGCTCATTGCAGCCTCCACCTCCTGGGTTCAAGTGATTCTCCTGCCTCAGCCTCCTGAGTAGCTGGGATTACAAGCTTGCACCACCATACCCGGCTACTTTTTGTATTTTTAGTAGAGACAGGGTTTCAGCATATTGGCCAGGCTGGTCTCGAACTCCTAGCCTCAGGTGATTCACCCACCTCGCCCTCCCAAAGTGCTGGGATTACAGGTGTGACCCACTGTGCCTGGCCACTACTAATCTTTAAAGCATGGTGAAAACGAAACAAGATTTAGCTCAGAAACCGTGTTTAGAATGCTGAGTTTCACAATATTTATGAGACTATCTAAAATTACAGAAGTAGTTCAAATTCCATATGTCTTTCCAAACATCTGGAACTGAATAGTGTTATTTAAAAGGCAAAATCTGGGCTGGGCACAGTGGCTCATGCCTGTAATCCCAGTACTTTGGGAGGCCAAGACAGGCAGATCACTGAAGGTCAGGAGTTTGAGACCAGCATGTGAAACCCCGTCCATGCTAAAAATACAAAAATTAGCCAGGCGTGGTGGTACAAGCCTGTAATCCCAGCTACTTGGGAGGCTGCGGCAGCAGAATCGCTTGAACCTGGGAGGCAGATGATGCAGTGAGCCAAGATTGTGCCACTGTACTCGAGCCTGGGCAACAGAGCAAGACTCTGTCCTGGAAAATAAAAAAGTAAAAAATAGGCCAGGTGCGGTGGCTCACGTCTGTAATCCCAGCACTTTGGGAGGCTGAGGCGTGTGGATCATGAGGTCAGGAGTTAGAGACCAGCCTGGCCAGCATGGTGAAACCCTGTCTCTACTAAAAATACAAAAAATTAGCCGGGTATGGTGGTGCACGCCTGTAATCCCAGCTACTCTGGAGGCTGAGGCAGGAGAATTGCTTAAACCTGGGAGGCAGAGATCGTGCCACTGCACTCCAACCTGGAAGACAGAACGAGAACGAGACTCCATCTCAATAAATAAATAAATAAATAAACAAAAAGCAAAATCCCAGCAAATAGTGGATACAAAGACTTTTTACTTTGAAAATTAATCAACTTTTTGTTTAATTTGACTGAAACATGCAGAAACATTCACAGAGCAATATTCAACAAAAGAAACCACCACCTCAAGTTCTGCTCTTAAGAAAAAAAAAAGAAAAAAGAAACCACTACCCAGAATTCACATTTGTCATTCCTGCATCAAACATATTTTTTTCATTTTTATTTATTTATTTTTGAAACAGAGTCTTGTTCTGTTGCCCATGCTGGAATGAAGTGAGCCGAGATTGTGCCACCATGCCTGGCTAATTTTTAGTATTTTTTAGTAGAGACAGGGTTTTACCATGTTGGCCAGGCTGGTCTCGAACTCCTGGCCTCAAGCAATCCACCTGCCTTGGCCTCCCAAAATGCTGGGATTACAGGTGTGAGTCACTGAGCCTGGCCTAAATATATTTTTTCAATGAAATTGCTTAAAAAATTAAAATTTCACTGTTATTCTTTATCCCATTCCCCTCCTCTTGATAATGATCAATTTGATACCTGTCCACTAAGTCTGTGTTTTATACATTCACTGTAAATGTATGAATCCATAAACAACAGGGACAGTAGACTGCATACCTATAAGAGAATAGTCAGCCTTAGAGTAAGTTTCAATATGTAACAGGAAAAGCTCTCCTTATCTTTTTCAATATTGTTTTGGCTCTTCCTGGATGTTAACTTTTAGAACCAGTTTGTCTAATTCACAAAAAAAATCCTCTTGGGATTTTGCTTTGCGTTGCATTGGATTGTTAGACTAATTTGACTTCTTTTCAGTATGAATTCTTCCCAGATAAGAACATGATATATCACTCCATTTTTTAGGTCTCTCTTAACATCCTTTAATAATGCTTTATCATTTCCTCCTTAAAGCTCTTGTATGTTTGGCTAGCTTTTTTCTGAGGTGCTTAAGTTTTATTGCTGTTTATACCTTTTAAATTTTTATTTTCTATTTGGTTATTGCTGACATATGAAACAATTACTCATTTTTGTGTTTTGATCTTATAGCCAGCCAGCAATACTACTTTTTTTTTTTTTTGAGACAGAGTCTCACTCTATCACCCATATGGGAGTGCAGTGACATAATCTCGGCTCACTACAGTGTCTGCCTCCCTGGTTCAAAGAATTCTTCTGCCTCAGCCTCCTGAGTAGCTGGGACCACAGGCACGTGACCCCACGCCTGGCTAATTTTTGTATTTTTACTACAGATGGGGTGTCGCCATGTTGGCCGGGCTGGTCTCAAACTCCTGACCTCATGATCCGCTCACCTCGGCCTCCCAAAGTGCTGGGATTACAGGCTGCATTTTCTTTTATTATACAGTACTATTAGTTTTTCAGTAGATGCTCTTGGGTTTTCTTTGTAGATAACATCATTTGCAAAAATCACTAACTTGTCTCTTCCTTAAACCTCTTTTTCATTTTCTTACAACCATTAGAATGGAATAGTAGCAATGATAGTGGACATTCTCATCTTATTCATGACATTAGTAAAAATGCTTTTAAAATGTGATGTTTGCTGTAAATTTTAGGTAGATGTTACATAAAAGTTTCCTTCTATTCCTGGTTTTTTGAGGTTATAAAAAAGCATGAATGAGTGTTCAGTTTTGTACACTGCTTTTTTATGCATCTAGAAATCACCATGTGGCTTTTCTCCTTTAATCTGTCTATGTGGTGAGATTATATTGATAGATTTCTAATACTGACCTTCCTTGTTTTACCCAGATAAAATTCCACTTAGTTACAAAAGATCTCTTTTTTTGGACATTTATGAACTGAATTTTTAACAGGAAAAGTATTACATGATGATATGGGGGCATAATTGAGTTCCTGCTCTTAGAAGATAACAAGTATTTCAGAGATTTTAGTAAGAATATTGCCCCATTAAGAACATTCAGTTCTCTAAAGCTAAGTTCAAATAAGGCCCAATTCTTGGCCTGAGACTCTGGTTCCCACAGAGGCAATACAGGCTGAACTGGTTTGATAACTTTTACCACTGAGAGCTTTTTTTTTTTTTTTTTTTGAGACGGAGTTTTGCTCTTATTGCCCAGGCTGGAGTGCAGTGGCGCGATCTCGGCTCACTGCAACCTCCGCCTCCCAGGTACTAAGCGATTCTCCTGTCTCAGCCTCCCAAATAGCTCGGATTACAGGCATGTGCCACCATACCTAGCTAATTTTTTTTGTATTTAGTAGAGACATGTTTCACTATATTAGGCTGGTCGTGAACTCCTGACCTCAAGTGATCCACCCACCTCAGCCTCCCAAAGTGCTGAGATTATAGGCGTGTGCCACTGCACCCAGCCATGACTGAAAGTTTTAAGAAAGGACAAGTAACAATAGAAGTCATCCTTTGGTGGAATGAAGCGTTTATAATCTCCCAGCTGACCGAAATCTGAGATCTGTGATCATATCTTGTCTGATAGTTACAGAGCCACTCAGCTGGCAGAAAAAAGGTAGTGAGGTTGAGCAGCATCCCCACTCTTTGGGGTGAAAAGGTTGTTGGAGTTTCCCCCAGATTAAGTGGTTCCTGGAGAAGATGGAAGGAGTATAAGCAGTTCTGCTGGTAACTCCTAAGATGGCCACTACCTGGGTAATAGAACCCTGGAAACAAAAGACATAGGATATCTATTGGTAGTATGTGCTGGACTAGGGCAAAAGAAGTTGAGCTTCATTCACATACCCTTGCTCAACTTCCTACCAGGACCATGCCACAAGTCTTTGGAGAAATATCATTTGGACATCTGCCAGATGGAGGGAACTGATGGCCAATTGGTAATAATCAGAGAAACTGGGACAACCAGTAGAAAGGGGCAGAAATGTTTCCCATCATCTAGCTGAGGTTGTTCATACAATGAACCACAGTTATGTCCTGCTAATAAAAGGGCAACTAATTTTGAAGGGCAATTATGTAAAGAAATGTAATTTTCCTCTCCTTCCTCCTTGCCACCCCAACTGGTATTAGGATGGCAGGAGTCATGTGTGGTTTTCTATTGCTATGTAACAAATTACCATAAATGTAGTAGCTTAAAGCAACACAAATTATTAGCTCACAGTCCATATATCAGAAATCCAGGTAGGCTCACCTGGTTCCTCTGCTCCAGGTGTCATAAAGCCTAAATCAAGGTGTGGGCCAGCTTGGGCTCTTAGCTAGAGGATCCAGGGAAGAACCTGCTTTCTAGCTTATTCAAATTGTTAGCCAAATTCAGTTCCTTGTGGTTGTAGGATGGTAGTCCCCTTTGTCTTGCTGGCAGTGAGGACCACTCTCAGCTCCTGAAGGCTTCCTGCATTCCTTGCCACATACTCCCCTCCATCTTCATGCCAGCAACAGGGTGTTGAATCGCCCTTGTGCTTCGAACCTGACTTACTCTCCTGCTACCAGCCAGAAAAAACTCTGACTTTAAAGGCTCATGTGATTTGATGAGGCCAACCCAGATCATCTCCCTTTTGCCATGTAATGTAACAGAATCATGGGAGTAATATCTCCTCATAGTCACAGGTTCCTCCCACACTTAAAGGGGAGGGGATCATCCATAGGCAAGGTCACTGGGAGTCATTCTTGGAATTCTGAGTACAAGTAATAATTGGGAAGACAGAATGGGATGTGACAAGAAGACCTATGCCCTACATCCCACACCCCCATTCCCAGTTCCAGGTCACCAGGGCCACAAGTCCAGCCTGCTCTGGTGAGAGGAGGAAAGCTTTGAACCAAATATTACTTGAAGTTTCAAAATGAAGAAGTCAATATTAATTACTGAAATGAGACTGCTTTAAAAACTAAAAGAACTGGCTGGGCGCGGTGGCTCACACCTGTAATCTCAGCACTTTGGGAGGCTGAGGCAGGTGGATCACGAGGTCAGGAGATCGAGACCATCCTGGCTAACACGGTGAAACCCCGTCTCTAATAAAAAGATACAAAAAAATTAGCCGGGCTTGGTGGTGGGCGCCTGTAGTCCCAGCTACTTGGGAGGCTGAGGCAGGAGAATGGCATAAACCTGAGAGGCAGAGCTTGCAGTAAGCCGAGATCACGCCACTGCACTCCAGCCTGGGCGAAAGAGTGAGACTCTGTCTCAAAAATACTAACTAACTAAAAGAACTGAAAGATTATGGATTTGGATTAGATGTCATTGAGGGAGGCTGCTTCCCAGTGAAAAAGGGTATTACATGGTACAGTCACCAAAACACATTTGATTGCAGTAAAACTCCAATAAGGAACCCTTTATATTGATCTTTTTAAATTAGGGCTTTTTTGTGTGGGTTTTAGAGATTGATCTATATTGTTCTTTCCTTATATACTCTTGTCCAGTTTTGAGATCAAGGTTTTAATGGTATCATAAAATGAGTTGAGTAGCTTTTTCTATTCTCCAAAACAGTTTGTATAAAACTGGAATGATCTGTTCATTGCAGGTTTGATGAAACTAGGCTTGAAGATGTCTTGGTATTAGAGATTTTTGACTACCATTTTTAATTTTTTAAATAATTATTGTTTAGGGCCAGGCATGGTGGTTCACGCCTGTAATCCCAGCACTTTGGGAGGCTGAGGCAAGCGGATCACTTGAGGTCAGGAGTTTGAGACCAGCCTGGCCAACATGGTGAAACCCTGTCTCTATGAATAATGTTTTTGAAAAATTAACTGCTGGGCCGGGCACAGTGCCTCACAACTGTAATCCCAGCACTTTGAGAGGCCAAGGCAGGCAGATCACCTGAGGTCAGGAGTTCAAGACCAGCCTGGCCAACATGGTGAAACCCCATCTCTACTAAAAATACAAAAGTTAGCCAGGCGTGATGGCGGGCACCCATAATCCCAGCTACTCAGGATTATGAGCATGAGAATCACTTGAACCCAGGAGGCAGAGGTTGCAGTGAGCCAGGATCGTGCCATTTTACTCCAGCGTGGGCGACAGAGCAAGACTCCATCTCAAAAAAAAAAGAAAAAGAAAAAATTAGACAGGCATGGTGGTGGGCGCCTATAATCCCAGCTACTCAGGAGGCTGAAGCAGGAGAATCACTTGAAGTCAGGAGGCGGAGGTTGCAGTAAGGAGAGATTGCACCACAGCGCTCCAGCTTGGGCAACAGAGTGAGACTGTCTCAAAATAATAATAACTATAATAATAATTATTATTATTGTTTAGATTTGTTTCTCCTGAAGTCAATTTTGTTTATGTTTTTTCTAGAAAATTATTTATCACAACTTTCTATTTTTTAGATATGATCTTTTGATGTATGTGTCTACTATATCTGTAATTATGTTGTCCTTTTCAATCTTATAATATGTTATTTAATATGAGGGATGTCAGCCAGGCATGGTGGCTTATGCCTGTAATCCCAGCTACTCGGGTGGCTGAGGCACGAGAATAACTTGAACCCAGGAGGCAGAGGTAGCAGTGAGCCGAGATCACACCACTGCACTCCAGCCAGGGTGACAGAGTGAGACTCTGTCTCAGAATAATAATAATAATAATAGGGATGTGTTCTAATAAGCTAGAGTGAGTGGGTGATCATAGTCCTAATGGAGGCCTATTCCCAGCAATATGAAGAGATATTTATGGCCCAAATACAGTCATGCACCACCTAACAACAGTTCAGTCAGTGTGGACCACATATACAACAGTGGTCCCATAAGATTATAATGGAGCTGAAAATTCCTATCACCTGTTGCCATTGTAGCTGTCTTGATACGGTAACAAAAGGCATTACTCATGCATTTGTGGTGATGCTGCTGTAAACAAACCTATTGTGCTGCCAGCTGTATAAAAAAATAGCACATACAGGCCAGGTGCGGTGGCTCAGGCCTGCAATCCCAGCACTCTGGGAGGCCGAGGCGGGCAGATCACGAAATCGGGAGATCAAGACCATCCTGGCTAACACGGTGAAACCCCGTCTTTACTAAAAATACAAAAAATTAGCTGGGCGTAGTGGCGGGCGCCTGTAGTCCCAGCTACTTGGGAGGCTGAGGCAGGAGAATGGCGTGAACCCGGGAGGCAGAGCTTGCAGTGAGCTGAAATCACACCACTGCACTTCAACCTGGACGACAGAGCAAGACTCCATCTAAAAAAAAAAACAAAAAACAAAAAAAACACATTCAATTATGTGCAGTACACATACTTGATAATGATAATAAGCCACTGTTACCAGCTTATGTATTTACTATACTATTTATTGTTGTTTTAGAGTGTACTTTTTCTTTTTTTTTTTTTTTTTTTTTTGAGACGGAGTCTCGCTCTGTCGCCCAGGCTGGAGTGCAGTGGCCGGATCTCAGCTCACTGCAAGCTCCACCTCCTGGGTTTACGCCATTCTCCTGCCTCAGCCTCCCAAGTAGCTGGGACTACAGGCGCCCGCCACCTCGCCCGGCTAAGTTTTTTTTTGTATTTTTTAGTAGAGACGGGGTTTCACCGTGTCAGCCAGGATGGTCTCGATCTCCTGACCTCGTGATCCGCCCGCCTCGGCCTCCCAAAGTGCTGGGATTACAGGCTTGAGCCACCGCGCCCGGCCGAGTGTACTCTTTCTACTTATTAAAAAAAAAAAAGGTATTCCAGAGGAAGGCCTTGATATCATATGAGATGGCAACTGCATGAGTGGAATTGCCCATGAGGACGTTCCAGTGGGACCAGACATGGAGATGGAAGACAGTGATACTGGTGATCCTGACCTTGCATAGGCGTAGGTGTGCATTTGTGTTTTAGTTTTTAACAAAAATGTTTAAAAAGAAAAAAAAAAGTAGGCCAGGCGTGATGGCTTATGCCTGTAATCCCAGCACTTTGGGAGTTCGAGGTGGGTGGATCACCTGAGGTCAGGAGTTCGAGACCAGCCTGGCCAACATGGTGAAACCCTGTCTCCACTAAAAAAAATTAGCTGGGCATAATGGCACATGCCTGTAATCCCAGCTACTTGGGAGATTGAGGCAGGAGAATTGCTTGAACCCGGGAGGTGGAGGTTGCAGTGAATGGAGATCACACCAATACATTCTGCCCTCGCTCTGCCAGAGCGAGACTCTGTTTTAAAAATGTAAATAAATAATAGAAAAAGCTTATAGAATAAGGATATAAAGAAAGAAAATATTTTTGTACAGTGTATTCATGTTTTAAGCTAAGTGTTATTACAAAAAGTTTTAAAAAATTTTTAAAGCTTGTAAAGTAAAAATGTTGGCCAGGCATTGTGGCTCACGCCCGTATTCCTAGCGCTTTGGGAGGCTGCTTGAGTTTAGGAGATCAAGACCAGCCTAGGCAATATGGCAAAACCCCATCTCTACAAAAAATGCAAAACTTAGCTGGGTGTGGTGGCGTGTGCCTGTAATCCCAGCTACTCAGGAGGCTGAAGTGAGAGGTTGGCTTAAGCCCAGGAGGCAGAGGTTTGTAGTGAGCCAAGATAGCGCCACTGCACTCCATCCAGCCTGGGCAACAGAGCCAGACTCTGTCTCAAAAAAAAAAAAAAAGAAAAAAAATGTTACAGTAAGCTAAGGCTAATTTATCATTGAAGAAAAAAAAATATTTTAAATAAATTTAGTGTAGCCTAAGTGTACAGTGTTTCTAAAGTCTACAGTAGTGTACAGTCATGCCTTAAGCCTTCATATTGATTCACCTCTCACTCACTGACTCGCCGAGAGCAATTTCCAGTCTGCAGGCTCCATTCATAGTAAGTGCTTTATATACGTGTGCCATTTGTTTCTCTTATGCTACATTTCTGATGTACCTTTTCTATGTTTAGATATGTTTAGACACACATACTTACCGTTGTGTTACAGTTGCCTATAGTATTCAGTACAGTAACATGCTGTACAGATAGTAGCCTAGAACAATAGGCTACACCACATATTCCAAATGTGTAGGCTCTACCGTCTCAGTTTGTGTAAGGGCACCTCTATCATGTTCACATAACAATGAAATCACCTAAGCAGAACATATTCGTGTTTTAAGTGACTCATGACTGTACTTACTTTCCCAGCCTCCCTTGAGGGAGGGACTGTTACCTAGACTTAAAATTGGGAACTAGTGTATAAAAGCCAAGATCTAGTAGCTCCATTCTTGGGGGGGGGAGGGGTGCCTGAAGGTAGTTGGGAGTTGCAGCATAGCAGGTCAGCGATACTGGAATAGTCCAAGCTGTGGTGCCCAGTGTCCTGCAGAGGTCAGGATGTCCTCACTGGGCTGCTTTGGGGTATGATTTGAGGAAACAGCTGCACCCAGCCTCCCCCGTACCTGCTCATTTTCCAAGCTGCTGCTTCAGCCTTTCCAATGGTTCTTTAAGTCAATATCATTTAAATACATTTTCTCCCTAAAGCATACAAGGTCGGTGTTATGGGTTGAACCGTAAACCCCAAAATTCTTATGTTGAAATCCTAACCCCTCATATATCAGAATGTGACTGTATTTAGATTGTTACAGATGCAATTAAGATGAAGTCATACTGGAGCAGGATGGGCCCCTAATCCAATGTGACTATGTGACCTGTGTCAGATGTTTGGGGTCAATCTGTTCCCTAGAACCCAAAGTCAATGGCAGAAAGTTAAGCCAAAGAAACACAAATGACCCATCTTGCAGGGCATGCCTGGCTGAGGATAGCTCAGGTGAGTACTCATTGGCTGAGAGTCTTAGCAACATAGTACATTTACCCTCATTGGCTGCAGCAAACAGTGCAGCTGCCTTACTAGCCCTAATTGGTCATGAACATAGGTGGCACTATGAACAGAAGTGTAAGAGATTATTATATACAATGTGGGGGTTGCACATTTAACTCACTCCAGCTCAGAGAGGCAGATAGAAAAGTCGCACTTTAATTTTGCCTATAAGTGTTCCTGGGGCTGTACCTGCAGTGTAATAGGAAAAACTAATTAAATGTCCAATATTATTTAAATCTGGATGGATCTGTTTATTTAATCAGCAATTTAGGCAGTGTCTCTTAAATAGAAATGTCAGTCTTTTTTTTTGTTTTTGTTTTTGTTTTTAAGATTTCCCTGACCCTCTGCTTTTCTAAGTCAGTATCCTAGTATTTTAGCGGGGGGCCATGTGCTGTCCTGTCAATTCTGCTCACATCTACTGCTTTCCAGCCCCAAGTCTTTTATCCACCCTTTTACTCTCCATTCTGTTAGCCTCTGATGCTGCAGCCCGGAGGTTCAAGCCCAGTCCCCAGTAATAAAGTCTAATCCTGTTTGCTTTGCTCTGTGAGTTTTGTTAGTTTAAAATTTTAGATGTTATGAATCACGGTCATTTTCTTCCCCATAATATTACTATGTAAATGATTTGTTTCTGCAGAGAGTTATAGGCAGACAGTTTGAAGTAGAGCTAATTATATGCAAGGCAGATTTTAAACATCTCATTCATTTATTCACTCATTCAGTAAAAACTTGCTAAGTGCCTACTAACTTGGATGCTCTGCCCTGGGGAATACAATAATCATAATTTTTAAATTGTTTATATATATATATTTTTGAGATGGAGTCTTGCTCTGTTGCCCAGGCTAGAGTACAATGGTGTGATCTTGGCTCACTGCAAGCTCTGCCTCCTGGGTTCACGCCATTCTCCTGCCTCAGCCTCCTGAGTAGCTAGGACCACAGGCGCCTGCCACCACACCTGGCTAATTTTTTGTATTTTTAGTAGAGACGGGGTTTCACCATGTTAGCCAGGATGGTCTCGATCTCCTGACCTCGTGATCTGCTCGCCTCAGCCTCCTAAAGTGCTGGGATTACAGGCATGAGCCACCGCACCCAACCAATAATCATAATTTTTAAAAGAAACTGTCCCGGCTACTCAGGAGGCTGATGTAGGAAGATCACTTGAGCCAGGGAGTTCAAGGTTGTAGTGAGCCGTGATGGTGCCATTGCACTCCAGCCTCGGTTGACAGAGCAAGACCTTGTTTCAAAAATCAAAACAAAACAAAACAAAAACCATAGTTCCTTTTTTTTTTTTTTTTTGAGACGGAGTCTTGCTCTGTCACCCTGGCACACGCCACTGCGCTCGACTAATTTGTTTTTTTTTTGTATTTTTAGCAGAGATGAGGTTGCACCATATTGATCAGGCTAGTCTCACACTCTTGACTTCAGGTGATCCACCCACTTTGACCTCCCGAAGTGCTGGGATTGCAGGCGTGAGTCACCACGCCCGGCCCAAACACTATAGTTCTTACAGTGGAAGGTGAAAGAAGTTCCAGTTGAAAATAGTTAGATGTTCTAAGCGCATGTTGATAAAGGTGGGGAAACCAAGCAGTGTGTACTTAGAAATGGGAGAAGACTAGTAATCATTAACTAGAGAGGTCTATTGGTCTCTAGGGCCTCACTTATCCAGCAGAGGTTTAGGTGGCAAATCCCAGGCCTTTCCAGAAGACTGGGGAGTCACACAGATGGGTGGACCAAGAACTGTTGGACATTTAATTGCTTTCCCATTTTTTTGCTGTTATCAATAATGTTGTTTCTCGGCATGATGGTGCAAACCTACTCAGGAGACTGAGTCAAAAGGATTGCTTTAGTCCGGGAGTTGGAGGTTGCAGTGAGCTATACTCGCACCACTGCACTCCAGCCTGGGCAACAGAGCAAGACCCTGTCTCTAAAAATGATAATAATAATGCTGTGATAAACTTCTCTGCACAAAAATCTTTATGCAGGGCTGGACGTGGTGGCTTACACCTGTAATCCCAGTACTTCAGGTGGCCGAGGCTGGAGAATCACATGAGGCCAAGAGCTCAAGACTAGCCTGGGCAACAAAGAGAGACTTTGTCTTTACAAAAAAATTTTAAAAACTTAGCCAGACTCAGTATCATAAGCCTGTAGTCTCAGCTGCTCAGGAGGCTGAGGTGGGAAGATGGCTTGACCGTGGAAGTTTGAGGCTGCAGTGATCTTGCCACTGCACTCCAGCCAGTGTGACAGTGAGACCCCATCTAAAAAGAAAATCTTCTTGCACATCTTTGCTTTCTTAGGATAAACTCCTGAAAATGGGTTTTCTGGGTTACAGGGCATGAGCATTTTTGTGGCTACGCAATTTATGGTCTCATGATGAATGTAAGAGGGTACTTGTTTTCCCATACCCTTGACAGGACTAAATTTGGGAAAACATGGATTTATAGGTCTCTATTAAAATGTTCCCCAATTTTATAAGTTTAAAAATTTCACTTAAGAACCATTTCAATCCATTGGAAAGTGCTGTAGAAAAAGGAATTTGCTCTGTGTTGTATATCAGTGAGTGCTGGGTCTTTTTTTTTGTATTAATATTCCCGAGTTGAAGCAGAAGTGTTTATCAATGCTTTAACTTGTGGACTTAATGGAAAGGTGTGATACAAGGAAAAAGGGGTGGTGGGAAATATTTTTTTTAAAAACATACCAGGCTGGTTGTGATGGCTCACTCCTGTAATCCCAGTACTTTGGGAGGCCGAGGCAGGTGGATCACTTGAGGTCAGGAGTTCGAGACCAGCCTGGCCAACATGGTGAAACCCCGTGCTAACTAAAAATACAAAAATCAGCCGGGCGTGGTGACACGCGCCTGTAATCCCAGCTACTTGGGAGGCTGGGGCAGAAGAATTGCTTGAACCCAAGAGGAGGAGTTTACAGTGAGCCAAGATTGTGCCACTGCATTACAGTCTGGGTGACAGAGCAAGACTCCATCTCAAAAAAAAAAAAAGGAACATGATAAGAAATCAAGGTGAAAAGAACAAACATAGGAAAGGAAAATGATGGGAGAGCAGAGGGGCCTGGACTCCAGCCGCCACACGGGCTTTTGCCTGAACTTGCCCATTTTTCTATGTCATTGCTGTCTGGTGTTTTCAGTTCACAAGTTGAGCAACTGCAGCTTCCTTTATCATTAGAAGAGGAAATGAAAGAGCAAGGGTACAAGTAATTACTGGGGCCAGCACATAATGTTTTTTGTTTTGTTTTGTTTGCCTGGCTTGTTTTGTTTTTTTACAGGGAAAACCCATGTGTTGCAACATGTTCAATCACCAGGATTTTAGTCCTCTGACCTTCAGACGTTAGTCATTCCTTCCTCATAAACAGTTCCCTCCCTAGTGTTTGAACTGGTCTTTAGATTAAACACAACAGGGCCCTTCTAACCTCTCAGAAAAGTCTGAGAAATAAATTCAAATTCTAATAAGCAGCATTTCTGAATGTTAAAATGTGTATGAATTGGCTACATATTTAATATGTTTTATTCTCTCAGGATCTTTCCTATTTAGTGAAATTCACTGAGCTAAAATGTAATGTTAAATACTTACAAGAGGCTTTGGTTATAAAATGACTGAAGAGGAATTTCTCTATAAATAGGGTCAGGGTTAGGAAACCTACAATAGCAGTGGCTCCACCTAATGACCAGAAAATGACACAGTCTAACTGTGATGTTTTGAAGCTTAGAGGCAGTCGGTCATTCACTTTAAAAGTAAAGCGACATGGTTTTTATCTCTCACCACCTTACTTAAAAGTGATTCAGGTAACTTTAAAAGTGATTTAAAAACATAAACTCAGCACATAAAACACATAATTCATAAAACACAGCACATAAAAGTATGATAGAAAATTATTTAATAGAGTAATTTTAAAAAGTAAGTTGTAGTTATTCTTAAAAGAAGACTAGAGTCTTTGCCACAGTTAAAAAGTAAGTAAGGTTAGGCTGGGTGCGGTGGCTCATGCCTGTAATTCCAGCACTTTGGGAGGTCAATGTGGATGGATCACAAGGTCAGGACTTTGAGACCAGCCTGGCCAATATGGTGAAACCCCGTCTCTACTAAAAATACAAAAATTAGCCAGGCGTGGTGGCGGGTGCCTGTAGTCCCAGCTACTCGGGAGGCTGAGGCAGGAGAATGGCGTGAACCTGGGAGGCGGAGCTTGCAGTGAGCCGAGATTGCGCCACTGCACTCCAGCCTGGGCGACAGAGCGAGACTCTGTCTCAAAAAAAAAAAAAAAAAATACATAACCTTCGCCTTTTTTGAGCTTGCAATATAGTAAAGGAGAAATACAAAAAGCCAATAAATATATAATTGCAAACTGGGATGAGGCATTAGAAGGAAAAGAACTGGGTTCCTAAAAGACAGACTAGCAAGACTGATCTTGCTAGTCTGAAATCTGACTGAGATACCGTGAGTAATGATCACTTGATTACTCAGAGAACTGCAGCATTTTGGTACAGTTGGTGGTATATTAATATTTTCTTGTTCGTATCTGTGTCCTTGCATAACCTTTTAAAATTTGGCCATGCTCTTTGGCCTGCAAATTGAGAGTTCTGTGGTAAAAGGCACTATTTTCCACTTCTTCCTACTTTTCAGAGTATAATACAGGGTGCTGTATGCAGGGGGCCCTTAACTCATGCTCCTGCCTGAATAAAGGGCTATTTCTTTGAGTCTCATTAGTTGGGAAAGTGCCCTTGCTTAGATTGCTTTGCCTAAGAATTTTGTATCCTAGCATCTCAGAGTGCCTGACAGCCGGGTGCAGTGGCTCATGCCTGTAATCCCAGCCCTTTGGGAGGCTAAGGTGGACAGATCATCAGGAGTTTGAGACCAGCCTGACCAACATGGTGAAACCCTGTCTCTATTAAAAATACAAAAAGTAGCCGGGCATGGTTGTAGGTACCTGTAATCCCAGCTACTTGGGAGGCTGAGACAGGAGAATCACTTGAACCCCGGAGGCAGAGGTAGCAGTGAGTTGAGATCACACCACTGCACTCTAGCCTGAGCAAGACTCTATCTAAAAAAAGAAAAAGAAAAATAGTGCCTGACATAATCAGTGCTCAATAAATATCTGTGGAATAGTGAACAAAAGACCAAATGGATGATTAATTTTTTCACTATACTGATACACCTATTTTATTTTATTTTATTTTATTTGAGATGAGGTCTTACTGTGTCAGCCAGGCTGTAGTACAGTGGCACGATCATGGCTCACTGCATCCTTGACCTCCCCAGGCTCAGGTGATCCTCCCACCTCAAACTCCTGAGTAGCTGGGACCACAAGTGCATGCCACCATGCCCAGTTAATTTTTGTATTTTTTGCCATGTTGCCCAGGCTGGCCTTGAACTTTTGGGCTTAAGTGACCTTCGCATTTTAGCCTCCCAGAGTGCTGGGATTACAGGTGTGAGCCACTGCCCCCAGGTGATATGCCTGTTTTCATGTCCGGTTAAATCACTCATTTAATCATTTATTCAACAGATAATTATTGAACACATACTAAGAACCAGGCATTGTGCCAGTACTGGGGATACAAAGGTAAACAGAAACAGACAAGATCCTGCCCTTGTGGAGCTTCTACTCTAGTAAGTACTTTAAAGTCAGAGGTAGACTATTGATCAAGCAGATATAGCACCCTTTTTGTTGTCGAGAGAGAAAAGGAATGTGTCCATACCTTAATGCAACCATATAATTCCCAGAAGTTCAGAGCAGGGCTCCTTCATGAGCAGAAGGTACAGTCTGTAATTAGGGCTGAGATGCAGGTGGCTACGCCCTGGACTGGGGTTAGTCTCTTGGGTTTAGTCTCTTAGAAAGCAATGTGGTTTGCAGTTCTGTTGCAATCCAGATGATGGAATGCCTACCACGAAGGAGCAAGCCCGACCTCAAGCGATGGGAACCTTTTGAGCTAAATTCCATCCTTCACCCAGTGCCTGTGGATTGGAATGAGTGGAGTGGGTGAGAGCGGGCTGAGAGGAAGCAAAGCCGTGGAGATTCCACAATGTTAAGATTAAAGGGAAGGATCAGCACAAACACCTCAAGAATGTGACGTGGTGGGTGGTCTCACTGCCCTTGTTTCGGAGAAGGTTGTGTTTTCCTACCAAAGCTGACAGCTGGGTTCCCTCACCCCTGAGGGTGATTGATGTTTGTTCCTAGAGAGGGAATTACATCCTCCTTGCCTCTCTGTGTAGATCTGACCATAGCCATCATACCCTTGTAACCCCCTTTTGGGACCATTATGGAAATTAGAAAAGTCACACAATGACCAACCTATACAGAGGAACTTGTCACAGAGTGGACTGTTCAGTTCCACAGTTCATTGTTTTCTGTTTATAACTCAATTAGAATAAGACAGAGCTTTAAAAAGAAGCAATGCATCTATGACTGCTCAAATTGAGAGAGAAACTTTTCAGGGGAATTATTCACAAACTCCTTTTCACTGAGCTTATGGCTACTGTTCCTCCCTCAAGTGATAGATTCCATCAAGGTGGCAGAATGGCTTTGATAGCTTCCAGTTCCCCAGACCTAAGGCAAAGAGGGATAAATAAGGTCACACACACACACACACACACACATACACACACACACACTTTTATATGCATTAACAAGGCAGTTTTAATTCATTGAGTGATTTTCTCTAAAAGAGGCTTTAAAGATTATGAGTGTAGGTTCTATGGCCACACTGCCTTAGTATTCTAGCTCTGACACCAGTTTCTGCATCTGTAAAATGGGTTGTTGCAAGGATTAAACATGTTAATATCATTTTTAATGATAATAACATGGAATCCTCACTGAAGGCAGTTTTTTGTTGTTGTTCTTTTTGTTTGTTTGTTTTTCTGAAACGGAGTCTCGCTCTGTCGCCCAGGATGGAGTGCAGTGGTGCTATCTCAGCTCACTGCAACCTCCGCCTCCCAGGTTCGAGCAATTCCTCTGCCTCTAGCTAGGATTACAGGCATACACCACCATGCCCAGCTAATTTTGTATTTTTAGTAGAGATGGAGTTTCGCCATGTTTGCCAGGCTGGTCTCGAACTCCTGACCTCAGGTGATCCAACTGCCTTGGCCTCCCAAAGTGCTGAGATTACAGGCGTGAGCCACAGCGCCCAGCCTTGAAGGCATTTTAAGGGCCATAAAAATACTGCTGTTATCTAGCCTGACTGCTCTCATTCTTGTCTCCCAAATGCCAAGATCATTCCTGCCTCAGACTTTTTTCCTTGCTGTGTCATCTTTCCAGAAACTTCTTCCCAGTTTTGTGCATGGCAGAACTAGTTTTTCATCCGGGAGCTTTGGGCTCAGATGTCACTTCCTTAAGGAAGTCTTTCAAAAGCTGCCCCCACCGCCCCCCATCCCCGAGTTTATCCATCACATTCCCCTTGTTTATTCTCTTTATGGACCTGATCATACTCTGAAGTCATCTATCTTAGTCCCTTCTCTACTTGTTAAATGTTTGTCTTCTTAAGCTCCATGAGGGCAGGGACCTTGTGATCTTCTTCACCATGACATCCTAAAAGCTTAGGGCAGCCATTCCCAAAGTGTAGTTCATGGACCCCCAAAAAGGTCTCGTGGGCTCAGAGCTCTTATAACAATACTAAGATTTTGCTTGCTTTTTGCACTTTTTGGACCTTTGCATGATGGCACAAAAGCAATGGTAGGTAAAACTGTTGTTACCTTAGCATGAATCAAAGCCATGGCACCAGCTATATTAGCAGTCATTGTTCATCACTATGTACTCAACAGTTTATAAAGCCAGTTTTTCTTAAAATTCACTGAAGAATGTCCTTGAAGAAGCAGTCACAGTTATTAATTTTATTTAGTCTTGATCCTTGGGTGCACATCTTTTTAGTATTCTGTATGATACAATGGAAAGCACATATAAGCACTTCCACACACCAAAGTATATACATTGGTTATCTCAAGAATAACCTTTCTAGAGATTGAATTCTGTGCTGCAGTATACTGCTTTTTTCATGGGACACCATTTTTACTTGAAAGAACAGCAGTAAACTATGGTCAAGAGCATAGAACTGAAGATTTGGATATGAGAATTATCAGCTTAGAGATGATAAAGACAGTGTCTAAACTGTGTGCAACACTGTTTTACCCACTGGGGACAGACTAGTATTTTGCTCTCACGGAGCTACTAAGAGAATAAAGAAAGAGTAGAGGTCAGAATCATAGTTTGTTGAATATCTGAAGCTGAGGGGCTTCGAGGAGAAAGGCAGGAATGAAACAACTTTAGAAAACACAGTAATGAGGCTGGGTATGGTGATTCACTTCTATAATCCCAGCACTTTGGGAGGCCGAGGCAGGCAGATCGCCTGAGCTCAGGAGTTCAAGACGAGCCTAGGCAACATGGAGAAACCCCGTCTCTACCAAAAAAAATACAAAGAATTAACTTGGCATGGTGGCACATGCCTGTGGTCCCAGCTACTTGGGAGGTTGAGGTGGCAGGATCACTTGAACCTGGGAGGTAGAGGTTGCAGTGAACCGAGATCATGCCACTGCACCCCATTTTGGGCAACGAAGTGAGACCCTGTCTCAAAAAAAGAAAGCAAGGCAAGGCAAGGCAGGGCAGGGCAGGGCAAGACAGGGCAAGGCAGGGCAAGGCAGGGCAAGGCAAGGCAACACATTAATGAAAGAAACACCTCTGTAGCACAGTATTGGTTTATTATTAGTAAAACAGAGTAGTCATGGGGGCTCCAAGCTAAAATGTAGAAACAATCCTGTTATAACAGTAGCTATAAAGGTTTTATTCAGCAAACTGTACTTACACAAAGAAAGGATCTTGCTTTTCCCCTTTTCGAGAGAATCTTCAGCATGAGAACATTCAGCATTAATTGCCCAGTGCCAATATGACAGATATTCCTAATTACAAATACTTTGCCAAATTTACAATGAGAATAATGATTAATTTGTGTCACATAGATTTTTTTATTTATTCCCAAAGTGATTTAAGTTTATATTACAATCACAAATCTTATACTTTCAAAAATAATGTTCTTAATAAACTCATCCTGAATTTTTCTTCCCCAAAGACATCCACACCAACCACAGAATAAACAAGGCTTTCCCACTTTTCCCGTTACTGCTATGAGTAGCATTGATTCAGTATCAGCCCCAGGTCTGCCTCTGTTCCCTCTGAATCAATGTTCTGTCTAAAAGGTAGGCATTGGAGAAAACAGACCTCCCTGTCATAGACTGAAGGGCAGCAAACTACATTCCTTCAGCCTTAGGCCTGATGGAGAAAATACTTCAAATCACAAGAGAGGTAAGGCTCTCAGAAAAGCATGCAGACATTTTTAAAAACCTTGACTAAGAAGTGTGACTGGCCGGGCGCGGTGGCTCAAGCCTGTAATCCCAGCACTTTGGGAGGCCGAGACGGGCGGATCACGAGGTCAGGAGATCGAGACCATCCTGGCTAACACGGTGAAACCCCGTCTCTACTAAAAAAGACAGAAAACTAGCCGGGCGAGGTGGCGGGCGCCTGTAGTCCCAGCTGCTCGGGAGGCTGAGGCAGGAGAATGGCGTGAACCCGGGAGGCGGAGCTTGCAGTGAGCTGAGATCCGGCCACTGCACTCCAGCCTGGGCGGCAGAGCGAGACTCCGCCTCAAAAAAAAAAAAAAAAAAAAAAAAGTGTGACTAGCTGGGCACGGTGGCTCATGCCTGTAATCCCAACACTGGGAGGCCAAGGTGGGCAGATCACCTGAGGTCAGGAGTTTGAGACCAGCCTGACCAACATGGAGAAACCTGTCTCTACTAAAAATACAAAATTAGCCAGGCATAGTGGTGCATGCCTATAATCCCAGCTACTTGGGAGGCCGAGGCAGGAGAATCGCTTGAACCAAGGAGGCATCAATTGCGGTGAGCCCAGATCATGCCATTGCACTCCAGCCTGGGCAACAAGAGTGAAACTCCGTCTCTAAAAAAAAAAAAGAAGTGTGAGTAGGCCAGGCAGGATGGCTCACGCTTGTAATCCCAGCACTTTGAGAGGCCAAGGCAGGCAGATCTCTTGAGCTCAAGGTTTCAAGACCAGACAGGACAATACGGTGAAACCCCGTCTCTACAAACAAAATATTTGTTTTTTGTTTTTTTTTTTTTTTGAGACGGAGTCTCACTCTGTCACCCAGGCTGGAGTGCAGTGGCGCGATCTAGGCTCATTGCAAGCTCCACCTCCCAGATTCACGCCATTCTCCTGCCTCAGCCTCCCGAGCAGCTGGGACTACAGGCGTCTGCCACCAAGCCCGGCTAATTTTTTGTAGTTTTAGTAGAGACGGGGTTTCCCCATGTTGGCCAGGATGGTCTCGATCTCCTGACCTCGTGATCCGCCCGCCTTGGCCTCTCAAAGTGCTGAGATTACAGGCATGAGCCACTGCGCCTGGCCACAAAATATTTTTTAAAATTAGCCGGTTATGGTGGTGCATGCCTGTAGTCCCAGCTACTTGGGAGGCTGAGGTAGGAGTATCACTTGAGCCTGGGAGGTCGAGGCTGCAGTGAGCCATGTTCGTGCCACTGCACTCCAGCCTGGGTGACAAAGTGAGACCCTGTCTCAAAAAAATACAAAATGATTTAAAAATAAAATTTTTGAGCAAATGTAAATAAAAAGAATAACTGGTCTGGGATAACCAGATATCCTGCATTTTAGAAATAATATTTCTAAAATGGGAACTGGGGTCAGAGAAGTGACTTAAAATGTCCCTCTTGGTCCCTCCCTGTATGCTTCACAGCATAACCCATATTTATCTACTTATTTTTAATTTAATTTAATTTTACTTTTAGAGTCAGGGTCTCACTTTGTTGCCCAGGCTGGAGTGCAGTGGCACAGTCATGGCTCACTATAACCTCAAACTCCTGGGCTCAGGCAATCCTCTACCTCATCTTTCCAAGTAGCTGGGACTACAGGTGTCTACCACCATGCCCGGCTAATTTTATAAATTTTTTTAATAGAGATGGGGGTCTTGCTGTGTTGCTCAGGTCTTGAACTTCTGGCCTCAAGTGCACCTCCTGCCTTGGCCTCCCAATCCAATCTGGGATTGCAGATGCAGGCCACTGTACCTGGCCCCCATATTTATTAATCACATTTTATTCATTCATTCATTTAACTTTCCTGTGAAGTTTTGCAAATGGCTTCCTCAATTCCCCCGTTAAGCTTTTTTTTTCCTTCTCAAACCATGCTTATATCCTTTCTGGCTCCAGTCACATATTTTGGGTCAGCTAGTCTAGTCCTACCACTGTAGTTTTAATATCACCTGTAGTGATTTCAGATACTTCTTTGAAGCCACAAGACCATCTGATTCAATACCAATATTTTGAAATCTAATGACTCACAATTCTAGAACATTCTCAACATTAAGTTTCTTAAAGATGGTTTAAATACTTTTTACATTTAAATACATGTACAGAAAACAAAACTCTTTTCATTTAAAACCTACCAAATACAGCCACACATGGTGGGGTATACCTGTAGTCCCAGTTACTCAGGCGGCTGAGGCAGGAGGATTACTTGAGCTGAGGAGTTCAGGGCTGCAGTGCACTATGATTGTGCCCGCAAAAAGCCACTGCACTCCAGCGTCGGCCACAGAGAAAGACCCAGGTTTTTATTTTTTTGGGTTTTTTTTTCTGAGACAGAGTCTTGTTCTGTCGCCTGGGCTGGAGTGCAGTCTGGAGTGCAGTGGCTCATTGCAACTTCCACCTCCTGGGTTCAAGCGATGCTCCTGCCTCAGCCTCCCAAGTAGCTGGGACTACAGGCACACGCCACCACACCCAGCTAGTTTTGTATTTGTAGAGATGGAGTTTCGCCATGTTGGCTAGGCTGGTCTCAAACTCCTGGGCTCCAGTGATTCTCCTACCTTGGCCTCCCAAAGTGCTGGGATTACAGGTGTGAGCCACTGCATCTGGCCACAAGACTCAGTTTCTTTTCTTTTTTTTGGAGATGGAGTTTCGCTCTTTTGCCCAGGCTGGAGTGAAGTAGTGTGACCATGGCTCACTGCAACCTCTGATCTCTGGGTTCAAGCAATTCTCCTGCCTCAGCCTCTCAAGTAGCTGGGATTATAGGCACCCACTACTATGCCCAGCTAATTTTTGTATTTTTAGTAGAGATGAGGTTTTGCCATGTTGGCTAGGCTGGTCTCAAACTCCTGACCTCAGGTGATCCACCCACTTCGACCTCGCAAAGTGCTAGGATTACAGGTGTGAGTCATCGTGCCTGGCCAGCAAGACCCATTTTCTAAAAAACAAAATAAAAAATAAATCTTCCAACTATTTGTAATATGATCTCTGTTCATCTTTACTGTTATAAACGTTCCTCAGGTACTTGAAAGGAGTGTGTGTTCTATGCTTGTTGAATACAGATAACCTATTAGACAAGGTTACTAACTTCCTGGCTGCCTGCTCTATCACCTCTACTAGAAGTGTTTAAAATCTCAATTTTCCTTTTAATTTTCTTACTGTTTTCTGGGTTGTTCATGATTGCTATGTTCGTGGTGGATTGTTCTTTTTTTTAAAAAAAAAATCACAAAACCCTCTTGATCCTATTAATACTTTTTGCCTCAAATTCTATTTTGTCTGCTATTGATATTACTACCCTAAATCCCCTACCCTAACCTTTTTTTTTCTGAGACAGGATCTCACTCTGTCACTCAGGCTGGAGTGCAGTTCACCATCACCACGGCTCATTGCAGCCTCGACCTCCCTGGACTTGGGTGATCCTCCCACCTCAGCCTCCCGAGTAGCTGGGATTACAGGCACACACCACCATACCTGGCTAATTTTTGTATTTTTTATAGAGATGGGGTTTCACCATGTTGGCCAGGCTGGTCTTGAACTCCTGATCTCAAATGATCCACCCACCTTGGCCTCCCAAAGTGCTGGGATTATACGCATGAGCCACCACACCCAGCCGGCAGCCAACTGTTTATGGACTGGCACTGGGGCCCAGACCCTACCTTGAGTGGTACTGGTCTAGAGGACTTATTAATTGCATGATCTAGGAGTAGTTCATAAATTCTGTGATGGTCATTCTTTGGGTGAACTTCATTTCTAGCAGATTCTAGATAAGCAGCATGGCTTTCTCTGATTCTGACACCTGAGGGTGGGGAAATCCAGACTGTCTCACTTAGGTTGTGCATCTTCACACTGGGAAGGAGGGTGAGGCTAAAGTTGTGTTAGGAGATAAATGATGAAATTCAAGAGCTCCATGGTAACATCCCTTGTCTTTCCTCTCTGGGGCCACACACTGCAGTGTGGGGAGAGGAGTGGACAGAAGGAATGTCAGCGTTTCCTTGGCAAAATCTCTTGAGTTTCAGAACAGCAGTGAGATTTTGGAGGTGTGAGAGTCACAGGTTTGACATCCCTGTGAGGAATGCTATTTGAGTACAAGCACTGGATGTCCTCATGATGTTGTGATTTCAGAAGAACAGTCCTGTGTTTGGCTGAAAAGTTCTGCATCCCATAACTCCATGCGAATAAGCAGCCATTTCCTCCCAGCACACAGTTGCTCACCAATGTCCATGGTCCTATGGTCCCATGGCACTGGGAGGCCTCTCATGCAGCTGTCTCCCACTGTGGTCTTAGGAAATTTCTGGAACATTATTAGAGTGAGTTTTTCCTAGATCTGCTTACTGAATACCTGTAGAACTTTCACACTGATGGCCAGTTCCAAGACTTAATATATGACCTTGCGACCATTGGTGATAGTGCTTTCTTGATCTGCTGACTCAACTTGAAGCAGAACTGGGGGTACTACTAGGAATGAGGGGTGACCAAATGGTGCAAGGCTAGGGGTTGGGGCTAGGGCAAGGGGTGTATTGGGTAACTGGGGATGACCAGTGTCAGAGAGCACAAAGACGATGGTGAAGGGCCGGTAGGCCACCTCCTACTTGGTGGGAAATTCTGTTCCTGGCTGGAACTGGTTCATTCATTCCAAGCCAGCAACAGCTCCAGGTTTGGACGCCATTTGTGAATCTACATGCCACCAGACCAGTCCCTGTCTGCCACACACCCCACTCTCTGGAGTTTGGAAAAATGGAAGGGGTGGGGCTAGCTACTAGTCTTTTTTTTTTTGTTTGAGACACAGTTTCATTCTGTCATCCAGGCTGGAGTGCAGTGGCATGATCTCAGCTCACTGCAACCTCTGCCTCCCGCGTTCAAGCGATTCTCATGCCTTAGCCTTCAGAATAGCTGGGAGTACAGCCTGCTAATTTTTTTTTTTTTTTTTTTTTTTTGAGACGGAGTCTCACTCTGTCTCCCAGCCTGGAGTGCAGTGACATGATCTCAGCTTACCGCAACCTATGTCTCCAGGGTTCATGTGAGTCTCCTGTCTCAGACTCCTGAGCGAGTAGCTGGGATTACAGGCGCCCGTCACCGTGTCCAGCTAATTTTTGTATTTTTAGTAGATATTGGGTTTCACCATGTTTGTCAGGCTGGTCTCCAACTCCTGACCTCAGGTGATCCGCCTGCCTTGGCCTCCCAAAGTGCTGGGATTACAGGCATAAGCCACCGTTTTTAACGGTGCTGTTTTTAAAGTTTTTAACCAGTGCTGTAGTTTGAATATTTGTCTCTTCCAAAACTCATCTGAAACATAATCCCCCCATGTGGCAATATTGAGAGATGGTGCCTTTAAGAGGTGATTGGGTCATGAGGGCTCTGCCCAGTGAGACTGGTGGCTTTATAAGAAGAGGAAGAGAGACCTGAGCTGTCGTGCTCAAGCCCCTCACCATGTGAGGCCCTCCACCACCTCGGGACTCTGCAGAGAGTTCCCAGGAACAAGAAGTCTGTCACCAGATGCGGCCCCTGTACCTTGGACTTCTCAGCCTCCGTTACTGTAAGAAATGAATTCCTTTCCTTTATAAATGACCCAGTTTCAGGTATTCTGTTCTATGCAACAGAAAATGGACAAGACAATGAGTACACTTAGTTATTGCTTCCTGGGTTCTAAAGACTAACAGAGCAGGTCCTCCATTCTTGCCCCTTTTTACCCCAAATGCTCACTGGCATTCTTGCAGCTGCAAGTAATAATTAAAAGTGGCTAAGCCAGGCTGGCGTGGTGGCTCACGCCTGTAATATCAGCACTTTGGGAGGCTGAGGCAGGAGGATCACTTGAACCAGCTGGGGCAACATAGCAACACCCTGTCTCTAATTACTATTATTTTTTTGAGTAAGCCAAATACGGGTTTACTTTTCATCTAGAACAAGAAGCCATGTTGGCCAGTCTGGTCTCGAACTCCTGGGCTCAACTGATCCATCCACCTCAGCCTCCCAAAGTGTTGGGATTACGCATGAGCCACCGCACGCAGCCACAAGACCCAGTTTCTTTTCTTCTTCCTTTTTTTTTTTTTTTTTGGTTAGAGATAGGGCATCTAACGGCATTGTTTTAGCTGCTCAACACTTTGTGGGTTTTTTTTTTTTTGAGACGGAGTCTTGCTCTGTCACCCAGGCTGGAGTGCAGTGGTGCAATCTTGGCTCACTGCAAGCTCTGCCTCCTGGGTTCACGCCATTCTCCTGCCTCAGCCTCCCCAGCAGCTGGGACTACAGGCCCACGCCACCACGCCTGGCTAATTTTTTTTTTCTTTTGTATTTTTAGTAGAGATGGGGTTTCACCGTGTTAGCTAGGATGGTCTCAATCTCCTGACCTCGTGATCCGCCCACCTCAGCCTCCCAAAGTGCTAGGATTACAGGTGTGAGCCACCGTGCCCAGCCCACTTTTTTTTTTTTTTTGCTTGTTTTTGTTTTGTTTGTTTTTGAGACAGGGTCTCCCTCTGCTGCCCATATAGTACAGTGGCATGATCATGGCTCACTGTAGCCTCGACCTCCCAGGTTCAGGCAGTCCTCCTGCTTCAGCTTCCTGAGTAGCTGAGACCACAGGTGCACACAAATATACCTAATTTTTTTTTTTTTTTTTTTTTTTTTGAGATGGAGTTTCACTCTTGTTGTCCAGGCAGGAGAGCAATGGCGCAATCTCGGCTCACTGCAACCTCTGCCTCCCTGGTTCAAGCGATTCTCCCACCTCAGCCTGTGAGTAGCTGGGATTACAGGCATGTGCCACCACGCCCGGCTACTTTTGTATTTTTAGTAGAGATAGGGTTTCTCCATGTTGGTCAGGCTGGTCTCGAACTCCCGACCTCAGCTGATCCATCCACCTCGGCCTTCCAAAGTGCTGGGATTACAGGTGTGAGCCACCACACCTGGCCACCTGATTAATTTTTAAGTCATTCACAGAGAACGGGTTTTGCCATGTTGCCCAGGCTGGTCTCAAACTCCTGGGCTCAAATGATCCTCCTGCCTCAGCCTCCCAAAATGCTGAGGTTACAGGTGTGCCACTGTGCCTGGTCAGCTCACCACTTTCAGATCTGGTTCCCTTCACCTCTCTTTTATAGTCATAAGCTTATTAGCACAATTCTAGACATCCACAGCTACATTTAAGGCAGGAAGGAGGTGGTAATAGACACTACCAGCCACATCTGTCCCTTTTAATTAGGATACCCTAGAAGTCCTCAGCAGACTTTGAATTATGTGTCATTGGTAAGATGTCATATGATCATCCCTCTACAAGGCAACAAGGTAAAAAAAGAATTTAGCATTTCTAGCCTCGAGTGGAGATGAACAAAGAATAGGAATGGGCATTTGCTTAGGAAACCAACTGTGCCTTAGAACATTTTTGCATTTTTTTCTGTGTAATTTTGTGTTAAATCATATAAAAATGCTGATCCTAACAAATATGGTCAATGAGTCGCACCATAATTCTCTAAGAACTCCAGTCCAAAAAGGTTAATCTTGCTTTTAAACTCCAGGCGCGGTGTCTCACAGCTGTAATTTTAGCACTTTGGGAGGCAGAAGCAAGAGGATCACTTGAGGCCAGGAGTTGGAGACCAGCCTGGCAACATAGCAAGACCACGTCTCTACAAAAAATAAAATTATCCGGGCCTGTTGGTGCACACCTGTAGTCCCAGCTACTCAGGAGGATGAGGGGGGAGGATCACTTGAGCCTAGGAATTCGAGGCTGCAGTGAGCTGTGATTGCACCACTGCACTCCAGTCTACCCAGGGTGGAGGTAGAACCCATCTCTAAAACAAAACAAAGTAAAAACAAAACAAAACTCCAAGCAGAGAAAGACCTGAAGAGTCAGATGAGTCTAATGATTCCTAAAGGAAATCCTTATTGAGATTCCAGGAGGTTCCATCTCCTCAATAGAGTAATTGATTTTGAGCCTCCCACCTCCTGAATTAAGGCCCACTCATCCCTATCCTGCACTGAACTGTAGACTCTTTTTTACTTCCTTACAAAAGTGTATTCTTAAATGTACAACAGACTCCAAGACGACACTATTGTAGCTATAGGTGGCAAAAGATGTTATAGCAGAGAATCCAGATGTTTAAATAGGAATGGAATCAAGGGTCACCGCCCCAAGCACAGATAACAAAATTTATTTTTGCCATATGTATTTAATGTGGCTGGCGGGGGCAGGGTGGGGGGCTTTCACTTTTAGCTCCTCTTTTTGTTTCTGCTTGAACGTCTCATCTTCCTTATCCACCCCCTTGACCTGCTTCTCAAGCCTTCTCAGGGCTTCTTGCCACCTTTGCAGCTGTACATGGCACCTGCTATAGGGCTCTAATTTTAAACTGGCAAAAGGACAATTGAAAAAACAGGAAACTGACTTTTTTGGGGGGAAGAGTAAGACAAACAGGAAAAGGAAAATGAAGACATATGGTTGATACAGACTGTTGGATTTCAAAAGGAAAAGTCTATGGATAACCGAAAAAAATATTTAGAAATGCATAGTCTTGGCTGGTTAAATAAATATCCATGCTTGTTCTTGTGGCACAGTAGTTATGAGACATTTTTAGTTAAATGGAAAAATGTGAATTACTATAGTTTGAGTGATATGCTGCTTTCCAAATTAAAAGCAGCATAACAAATACATTTCCCAAATACTTATAATTCATTGAATTGGCAATAATTCACCTCCTAATGACTTCATATGAAGTATAAAGTAACTTGGATACATCAGAATAAATCCTATCTAATATAAAAAAGTAATATGATTACATTTAATGCATCTCATATCAGTTATAAAAATGGTATCTATGAGTAAAGAAATGCTTGTGAACAAGAAAATTAATCTTATAAAGGTCAAACAGTCCGGGCGCGGTGGTTCACACCTGTAATTCCAGCACTTTGGGAGGCCGAGGTGGAGGATCACCTGAGGTCAGGAGTTCAAGACCAGCCTGACCAACATGGTGAAACCTTGTCTCTACAAAAATACAAAAAATTAGCCAGGCATGATGGTGGGTGCCTGTAATCCCAGCTACTCGGGAGGCAGAGTGGGAGAATCGCTTGAACCCGGGAGGCGGAGGTTGCAGTGAACTGACATTGAGCCACTGCAACCCAACCTGGGAGACAGAGGAAACTCTGTCTCAAAAAATAAAAAAATAAAAATAAAAAAAAAGGTCAACAAACCAAACCCTTCTAATTTATTCAAATCTGCTTTTAATATAAGCAAATGATAAATTATAATTGTAATCTGAAAAAGCAGAATCAGGGGATTTTGGAGCTGGACAGTCCCCTGGAAATTATTTGGATCAAAGCCCTCATTTTATAGGTGAAGAAACTGAGAAGTAGGATCTGAGCAACTTGCCCAAAGGCTTTGCCAAAGGCTATACCAGTGAATGGCAGTCTGGACTGGAAGTCCCAGTGCTGCCGTCCAGGCTGGACCTGACCTGTTCCACTTCACGCTACTAGCTCCTGGGCTGAGACCAACCTTTTTCTTGGCAGGTTTTTTTCTTTCAAAACTACTAATTACTGTTATTTTTCGTAGAGATGAGGTTTCGCCAGGATGCCCAGGGTGGTCTTGAACTCCTGAGATCCACCTGCCTTGGCCTCTCAAAGTGTTGGGATTACAGGTATGAGCCACAGTGCCTGGCCCATTTTCCTCTCACCTCTTTGTTCCTTCTCTCTTTCTTTAGCAGCGTTATGTTCTATCATCGTATACCAGAGTTCCTGAACTTCAGTTATAGTCTGTTCTTCTTGCTTTATGCTATCTTCTGCAGCAAGCTCATCTTGGTCTGTTTTCCTCCTTATCAGGCATACCCCAGAAACTCCGAAGTTTTATCTTCACTCCAACTAAACATTTTCCTGAGTTCTGCACGTCTGTAAACTGATTATTTAACGTTTTTGTTTTGTTTTGTTTTGTTTCTGAGACAGAGTCTCTCTCTGTCACCCAGGCTGGAGTGCAGTGGTGCAATCTCAGCTCACTGCAGCTTCCGCCTCCCAGATTCAAGTGATTCTCCTGCCTCAGCCTCCTAAATAGCTGGGATAATAAGCATGTGCCACCACACACAGCTAATTTTTGTATTTTTAGTAGAGATGGGGTTTCACCATGTTGGCCAGGCTGGTCTTGAACTCCAGATCTCAAGTGATCTGCCTGCCTCGGCCTCCCAAAGTGCTGGGATTACAGGCGTGAGCCACTGTACCTGGCAACATCTGTAATTGGATATCTCAATATCAAGAAGGCCCATAATCTTCCTCTGCCTCATCCCTCTCCTAACTCAGTCCTCTTCTTGTGTTTCCCAGTTCAGAGAATGGCACCATTCTCTATCAAGCTGTGCAAATCAGACATGTGTGATTTTCTGTTGTTGAGACAGGGACTCACTCTCACCCAGGCTAGAGTGCAGTGGCGTGATCATGGCTCACTGAAGCCTCAACCTCCTGGGCTCAGGAGATCCTCCCACCTCAGTCTCCTGAGTAGCTGGGACCACAGGCCCACACCACCATGTCCAGCTAATTTTGTATTCTTTGTAGAGACAGGGTTTCATCATGTTGCCCAGGCTGGTCTCGAACTCCTGGACTCAAGCAATCCACCCACCTTAGTCTCCCAAAGTGCTGGGATTACAGGTGTGAGCCACCGTGCCCAGCTGAAGTGTGATCCTTAACTTCAGCCCTTCTCATGCCCTCCATTTCCAATCCATCTCCAGTCCAGTTGATTCCAGCCACTCAATTCTCTTGAAGATTTCCACTTATCTCACTCCACTACTTTTCAAGCTACCACCATCTCTAACTACAGTCATCTCTCAATTCACTGGTCTCCTGGCATCTCTCTGGTTCTCCCCCACTAATTTCAAAACAAATTTACTGTGACAGTGCTCACAACACTCCCCCTTGCTCTTACTAAAGATGCTTACCATAGCCTCCAGGTATTGTATGGTCTGAGGCCTATCTTTCTAGGCGCATGACACACCGTATCTCCCCACTCTCAAATTTAGTCTCCAGACTCCATCCTTTTTATAGTTCTTTAAAATCATCACAATTCCTCCAACCAATGGGCATTTGCATGCGCTATTGCCTCTTTCCAGAATGAAACACCCTCCCTCTGCCTAGCTAACTTCCATATATCTACGACTGCAGCTCAGTCAAACTTTGATGGACTCCCTCCACAACTGCCAAGCCTGGGCCAGATTCTTTTGTTATGTGCTCACAGAACCATGTTCCCTTTAGCATTCATTGAGTTTGCTGTTTAATTATTCCTATTTTGTTTTTGTTTAATTAGTCCTATCATGGTAGACAAATGTTCCTTAAGATCATAGGACATACAGGACTGTCTCTACATAAAAACTGTTTTATATCCATAGTGCCTAGCACAGTACCTGGCACACAGTATACGCTCAATAAATTTTTGTTGAATTAATGCAATTATCATTATATTCATGATATTAGCAGGTATAATCCAGTTTAAGTTTGGGAACAGAAAGACAAAACAGACTACATCTAATAAATCCAGTCTCCTTTTTTATTTATTTACTTTTGAGATGGAGTTTTGCTTTTGTTGCCCAGGCTGCAGTGCAATGACATGATCTTAGCTCACTGAAACCTCTGCCTCCTGAGTTCAAGGGATTCTCTGGCCTCAGCCTCCCAAATAGCTGGGATTACAGGTGTCTGCCACCATGCCCAGCTAATTTTTTTTGTATTTTTAGTAGAGATGGGGTTTCACCATGTTGGCCAGGCTGGTCTCGAACTCCTGACCTCAGATGATCTCCCCACCTCAGCCTCCCAAAGTGCTGGGATTACAGGCGTGAGCCACCGTGCCTGGCTAAGGTCTCCTTTCTTTTAATCAGACTTTCACCTTTGGCCATTCTGCATAGTCATTCACTCAACAGTATTTACTGACGGACACAGTGCTTGATTAATGTTGCTGCTTTGTCATTATTATTATCATTATCATTATTATTAAGACAGTGTCTCACTCTGTTGCTCAGGCTGGAGTGCAGTGGTGTGATCTCTGCTCACTGCAACCTCCACCTCCCGGGTTCAAGCCATTCTCCTGCCTCAGTCTCCCAAGTAGCTGGGACTACAGGCATGCACCACCACACCTGGCTAATTTTTGTATTCTTAGTAAAGATGGGGTTTCACCATATTGGCCAGGCTGGTCTCGAACTCCTGACCTCAGGTGATCTGCCTACCTCGGCCTCTCAAAGTGCTGAGATTACAGGCGTGAGCCACTGTGCCCAACTTAATGTTTCTGCTTTGAAATAAACATTTAAGAAGTCTTTAATCGGTTGAAAACAGCAAGATTTTAAAAGTATTTTAAAAAGTGAAACAAAAGAATGCTTACTTCATTTCACAGAGAGAGGTTTCTCCTTTATGTTATTTTTAAAAGGAGATGGAATTTTGTTTCATTCATTTCTGTTTATTTGGACAGGCCAAATATGAACAACTGAACACGCCAGCGTTACCATACACATGTTACACAGATGCCATCCTTCTTCCATCGGCTCTCATATGCAATACAAAAGTAAAAAGAGGTTCTCTTTAACAGGTAAAAATTGAAGTTCGGTCACTTAACACAGAGTAAACAGTAATTACAGTTATGCTGGTAACAAAAGACAGCATGTTCTCTTTGAAAGCACCGTATTTGGTTTGTTTCCGCGCTTGGTTCCAGTATCTGGCACATTTTCCCCGGGAGTTTTCTTTTCAGTGGGATGATTATTTTCAGGGCAAAAAAGTTTATCAGACTCAAGTTTTAGCAGTACTTAGTTTATTCATTTATATACACGTAACTGTAACCCCATCCTGTCTTCCTCCAGTCTTCTTACTGCATTCCTACTGACACGTATATTATAACACCCTCCACAAGTTCTATTTACAGTTAATAATTTCTTTTTTTTTTCTTTTTTTGAGACGGAGTTTCACTCTTGTCACCCAGGCTGGAGTGCAATGGTGCAGTCTCGGCTCACTGCAACCTCGACTCCCAGGTTCAAGTGATTCTCCTGCCTCAGCCTCTCGAGTAGCTGGAATTACAGGTGCCTGCCACCACGCCCAGCTAATTTTTGTATTTTTAGTAGAAACAGTGTTTCGCTATGTTGGCCAGGCTGGTCTCAAACTTCTGATCTCAGGTGATCCACCTGCCTTGGCCTCTCAAAGTGCTGGGATTACAGGCGTGAGCCACCGCACCCACCCTGCAGTTAAGAATTTCTAAATGGCACAAATTAACTCAGCTGTTCTCAGTGCAGACGTCAAATCCTCACTGTGCTGAAACACTTTTCTCAGCTTTTGGGAAATAATTACAATTTAAACATCCACAGAGAATGTTTCTTAGACAAACATAAGACAAACATACTCGAGGCTTATCTGGTAAAAAATAACTGCTCTGTCCTTCTTAGCACAAAAAAGACGTATCTTTGTAAAATGAGAAGAACCAAAGAATATTTAAAACAAAACAGGAAGCCACATGTACTAATTACACAAGAGACTGACTGACAAATTGGAATTCTCCAAAACAGATTTTCAGTGAGGCTTCTCATTTCAGAGTCCAGGGAAAAAAAAATCCCAAAAACCCCAAAGGTTGTGTGTATACATATTTTTACTGTGTTAAAAAACACAAAACATAAAATTTACTGTCTTACCAAAAGGTATATTTTGTGGCTCTTCCCCCACTTTTTTTGTCCAAGACAGAGTCCAGTCTGTCGCCCAGGCTGAAGTGCAGTGGCATGATCTCGGCTCACTGCAACCTGCACCTTCTGGGCTCAAGCAATCCTCCCACCTCAGCCTCCTAAGTAGATGGAACTACAGGCATGTGCCACTAGGCCCGGCTAATTTTTGTGTTTTTTGCAGATGGGGTTTTACTATGTTGCCCAGGCTGGTCTTTGTTCTCTTAAGAGTTGCTTTCTCCATCAAAGTTGATAAATAACATTTAGAAAATGAATTATTTACTACAAGAGTAATGATATGTCTCAATTTATTATATGAAATTATCAACACTGCTTTTAATATTCAGATGTCAAGAAGATGAAGAGCAGAAATACATTTTGCAAACATGTGGCACTCCATAGGTGGAAATCATATATTTCCTCTAATATCCCAATTTTTCTGCCTAGTGTCTACATGGCTTTTGTCCCAACTTGCTGTACAAGAATTTTCCCCAGCCACCTTAGAAAGGCTGGACGTAGTTCACTCCAAATCCACAGTTCACTCCAAGTGTGTCAGTACCACAGAAAACTCCATGGAAGCCTCAAATGTACGGGCTAGGCAATAGAAGCAGGGAGGCAGGATTAAGAAATTACTGGCCAGGTGTGGTGGCTCAGGCCTGTAATCCCAGCACTTCAAGAGGCCAAGGCAGATAGATGGCTTGAGCTCAAGAGTTTGAGATCAGCCTGGGCAACATGGCAAAACCTTGTCTCTACAAAAAATATAAAAATCAGCCAGGTGTGTTGGTTTGCGCCTGTAGTCCCAGCTACTGGGGAGGCTGAGGCAGGAGGATTGCCTGAGCCCAGGAGGTTGAGGCTGCAGAGAGCCATGATTGTGCCACTGCATTCTAGCTTGGTTAACAGTAAGACAAAAAAAGAAAAAAAAAATTACCGATATAAAATGCTTACACAGCTAACAAACATGTTCAATTCCATTTATAGTCTTTTCTTTGAGCCATTTACACATAGGGCTTTTTTTTTTTTTTTGAGATGGAGTTTCACTCTTGTTGCCCAGATTGGAATGCAATGGCATGATCTCGACTCACTGCAACCTCTGCCTCCTGGGTTCAAGCGATTCTCCTGCCTCAGCCTCCCGAATAGCTGGGATTATAGGTATGTGCCACCATGCAGGGCTAATTTTGTATTTTTAGGAGAGATGGAGTTTCTCCATGTTGGTCAGGCTGGTCTTGAACTCCCAACCTCAGGTGATCCACCCGCCTTGGCCTCCCAAAGTGCTGGGATTACAGGCATGAGCCACTGCAATGGGCCGCTATTGTTTTTTAACTCCATATAGTTTCTATAGTTCACTGAAAACTCAAAGAGATGACCTATAAATGTATGAATAATGTATGATTTCTTATACCGATTTTCTACTAGAAAAAAATCGTACTTTTAGAATTGGATTTTGTCTTACAGTCATCTTTATTATACTTTATAAATGAGATTTCGTTTACATAAATCATCAGGAAGCTAAACTAAAATAGAAATGCTAGATTTAAATTCTGATTTGAATGCTCTGATCAAAATAACAAATCTCACATTGGGAAACCATCTATCAGCAAGCAAAGAGCTACTACTGTGTGTCCTTCTTTAGAAGAATGAACACTGAGAACCCATAGCACATTTGCAGTACAGTAACAGCAATTCCTTTGTCATTATCACAGAACTTTAATTTTTATGTACTTTGCTGGGAATAACCAAACCAACCCATATATATATGTCCCACATATATATGGGATGGTGTATATATATATAGAGAGAGAGAGAGAGAGAGACAGAGTCTTGCTCTGTTGCCCAGGCTGGAGTGCAGTGGTGCTATCTCGGCCCATTGCAAGCTCCGCCTCCCAGGCTCAAGCAATTCTCATGTCTCAGCCTCCCAAGTAGCTGGGATTACAGGTATGCACCACCACACCCGGCTAACCATCCCATACATTTCATACAATCATTTTTAAAAAGAAGCATGAACCATTTTGGTTTTAGAGAATTAAGTTTTTTTTAAAGAGACACTTTTAAAAAAGTCATTATATGAATAAAATTTCCTTTGTGTTAATTCCGACAAATCATTCAATCATTGACTCAGTCACAGATTTTTTTGAAACGGAGTTTCGCTCTTGTTGCCCAGGCTGAAGTGCAATGGTACGATCTCGGCTCACGCAACTTCCACCTCCTGGGTTCAAGCGATTCTCCTGCCTCAGCCTCCTGAATAGCTGGGATTACAGGCACCCGCCACCACGCCTGGCTAATTTTGTATTATTAGTTGAGACAGAGTTTCTCTATGTTGGTCAGGCTGGTCTCGAACTCCTGACCTCAGGTAATCCACTGGCCTTGGCCTCCCAAAGTGCTGGGATTACAGGCATGAGCCACCACACCCGGCCCCAATTTTTTTTTTTTTTTTTTTTTTTAGTAACTTGCACACTTAACCATATTTTTTATCTTCTTGGGATAACATTCTTTTCTCCACAAAAACCCAATTAAGGACGTTGTGCCAGTTTATTCTTACTTCCTTCCTGTTCACTGAGCTTAAAGTGGGTATAGGCGAGAATGCCAAATAATGTACATAAAATGCCAAGAGCCTGATTAATGGACAGTGGATCCTTAAATAAAACATATCCTCCAAATAAAGTAATGCAGAACTTGAAGTGTCCAAACATGTTATAGCTGAGGTTTTTGGATAAGGATAAAAAGGAAGAATAAGATAGATGGTATATTTACACACACACTCACGCTACATAAAACAACTCAAAAGCAGCCCACCCCATGCAAAGAACAATGGGACCAGGCGCGGTGGATCATGCCTGTAATCCCTGCACTTTGGGAAGCTGAGGTGGTGGATCTCTTGATCCTGGGAATTTGAGACCAGCCTGGCCATCATGGTGAAACTCTGTCTCTACAAAAAATACAAAAATTAGCTGGGTGTGATGGCGCATGCCTTTAATCCCAGCTATTCAGGATCCTGAGGCAGGAGAATTGCTTGAACCCAGGAGGCGCAGGTTGCGGTGAGCTGAGATCGTACCATTGCACTCCAGCCTGGGCAACAAGAGAGAAACCCAGGAGGTGGAGGTCGCAGTGAGCCAAGAATGCACAACTGCACTCTAGTCTGGGCGACAGAACAAGACTGTCTAAAAAAAGAGAATAATGGGAACTTCTTAGTTTCTTCAGGTAGGTTTTAGTGATTGATTAATCAGACAGAAGACTGCCTCAACCATTCCTACTGACCTCCAAAAAAGAAAAGGGATACAATATAAAAGGAAAGACATTCAGAACAAGATCCAGGGAAGATATTTTGTATAGCAATTTATAATTATGTTTTACAGTGGTGTTTCCTTGGGAAATTAAGTGAGAATAAGGTACCAGAGCGCTAACTTGAGTTTAGGAGGGAAAAGCGGGAGGGGGAGAGGGAGCAATATTGAGCACCAACTACACACCAAACACCATACTGGGCGATTTACATGAAATCTTCGAAGTTAGGCATCACGTTTACCTTCACTGCAGGCTCACTCTTCCTATTTACAGTTGTAGAGGCTCAGAGATTTTAAGTAACATGCCCCAGATTACAGAGCTAGTAAGTAGCAGAGTTGGAGTCCAAATATAAATGGGTCTATTTAACTCCAAAGCCCATGTTCTAATCCAAAATACTGCCAGTAACATGCTGCTGGATTAAGGTTTTTCCAAATCACTGTATATTTAAAAAGCAAACTAAATACACACACACACTCTCTTTAATAATTACCTGTGGCCACGCATGGTGGCTCACGCCTCTAATCCTAATCCCAGCACTTTGGGAGGCCAAGGTGGGTGGATCACCTGAGGTCAGGAGTTTGAGATCAGCCTGACCAACATGGAGAAATCCCATCTCTACTAATAATACAAAATTAGCCAGGCGTGGTGGTGCATGCCTGTAATCCCAGCTACTTGGGAGACAGGCAGGAGAATCGCTTGAACCCAAGAGGCGGAGGATGCAGTGAGCCGAGATCACGCCACTGCACTCCAGCCTGGGCAACAGAGTGAAACTCTGTCTCACACACACACACACACACACACACAATTACTTATATTTAAATATAATTATTTTTTCTATATAAATGAGTACTTTCTTGTTCTTGAGATGTATGATGTGTGCCTATGTGCTTTTCCTAATTACAACACTAGAAATAGCTACCACTCTGTGCCTCAGTTTCCTCACTATATAAAAGGGGAACAAAACAATACCTCCCAGGGTTATTGTAAGGATCAAATAATATACACAAAGCTTCTAGCATATAGTAAGCACCACATGTGCTAGCTATAATAATAGTTACCAATAGCAGTACCTATGTGTCGTAAACACCTGCTTGGAGCTTGACACATTCTCTCAAAATACAACCACCCAACATCATAGATCCCAGTTGCTCCACTTCATACATTTCATAAGTGATCAGAGTGAGACCCTGAGAGTTCCCACACTAGTCAGGCCCACAGGTAGTGGCAGAGCTTGGTGTTCACACCTGGACCTGTCTGACCCCCAAGCCCACCTAAGCAGCCTGGAGGTTCCTGCTGGGCAGCAGCAGTGCCTCGGGAGAGCACGGGCCATGTCCCCAGGTGCATGTGGTGGCTTGATCCCATGGAGGTGACTTCCTGAGACACAGAGGATCTTCCCAAGGTTACTGGCAATAATCATAATAAAATATGTTTTATTTTCAATTATGAGCTATCTTCATGTGCACTGGCTCTAACACTTTAAATTTCTTTACTCCTAGGCTTCTCTTTTAAGCATATTTATACTAGAAGGAAGTCAAATTTAAAGAAACTATTCATGAATCCTTTTGTAAAAACAACAACAAAAAACAGCAGTCTACATGTGGTATTTCCAGTTCTGCACTTTACTCCAGGCAGGCTGTCACCCCAACCTTCAGAATGTTGTGGTCAAACCCAGTGCCCTCCACCTCACTCAGCCCCTCACTGGTGACCAGTCTCCTTGAACTTGGGCTGCCAGCAGCATCTGACACAGACACCGACCACTCCTCCTCCTCCTCACTCTGGTTCTGTGCCACCCTCCTCCTTCCTTCCACCTCTAACTGCTCCTTCTCATCCTCCAGCTAGTTCCTCTCATCTCTCTGAATTCCAAATACTGGACTCAAACCCAACACTCAGTCTTTGGACTTATTTTCTTCTACTTGTTTGCTTGGTAATCTCAACCAGTCTCACCACTTTAAACCACAGCTTCATACTTCTGACTCCCTGTGATGCCTCCTGCTGAGACGTCACCTTTGAACTCTGACTTATTTATCCAAAACTGAGCACCTGGCTGGGCTCACACCTGTAATCCTAGCACTTTGGAAGGCCGAGGTGGGAAGAATGCTTGAACCCAACAGTTCGAGTTTGCAGTGAACCATGATCGTGCCACTTCACTCCAGCTTGGGTGAAGAGCAAGACCCTGTCTCAAAAACAAGAACAAAAAAATACTCCCCAAACTAAGCACCTGATCTTCCTCCCCAGCCCCAAACCTCCTTCTGGCTATCCTACCTCAGTTGATGGCAACTCTACTCTACCAGGTGCTCAGGTCAAAAACCATGTAAATCAGCCTTGTTTTCTCTTTCTCCACATCCAACTAGGCAGCAAAACCTGTTGGCTCTTCTTAGAAATATATCCATAATCCAATCACTTCTCACTATATCCACTGCTACCATACTGGTAGCCACTATGACTTGTACATTAGAATATTGCAGCAGTCTCCTGACAGTTTCCTGTGCCTCTTACAGTCCAGTAGTTCTCAACCACGGGTGATTCTGCTTTGTGGGCAATCTTTGGAGGCATTTTTGGTTGTCACAATTGGGCAAAGGGTATGTATGCTACTGGCATCTGGTGGTAGAGCCCAGGCCTGCTGAAAACATCCTACAGTGTACTAAACAGGCCTGCACTAAGAACCGTTCAGCCCAGAAAGTCAACAGCCCAGAGGTTGAGAAATTCTTCTTTAGTCTATTCTCAACACAGGAGCCCTGAGTGATTCTGTGATTTATTTTTAAAAACTTTTTGTAGCGACAGGGTCTTACTGTGTTGCCCAGACTGGTCTCAAACTCCTGGCCTCAAGGGATCCTTCTGTCTTGGCCTTCCAAAGTGTTGGAATGACAGGCGTGAGCCACTGCGCCCGGCCCACTGAGTGCTTCTATTAGAATGTATGTAAAATCATGTCGGTTCTCTGCTCAAAATGCTAATGGCTTCCCATCTTACTCAGTGTAACAGTCCTTACATAAACGCCCTACTCAATTCAGTTCTGTGTTACTTCTCAGCCTACCACATTCCCTCCTTTGCTCAACCTGCTCCAACCACACAGGCTTCCTTGGTTTTTTTAGGGCCTCGCACCTGCTGTTGCCTCGGCCTGGAATATTCTTCCCTCCTGATCTGCATGGAGCAACTGCATTTCCTTCAGGTCTTTACTCAAATGTCATCTTCCCACTGAGGCCTTCCTGACTAGCCCTGCCTAGAACTTCAGTGCTGTCTATGACATTTCACATTCTCTTCCCTGCCTTATTTTTACTCCTTGGCAGTTAACACTATCCCACACTGTATATAAATATTTAATTGTTTTCTATTTCTAATCTTCCTCACCAGAATTCAAGCCTGTGAGAGCAAAGACTTCTGTCTATGTGGTTCATTACTGTATCCCCGGTGCCTGGCACATAGTAGATGTTCAGTATATAAATATTTTTATATCAATGGTTTAGTGGGTATTCAATACTTACTGAATAAATTAATGTTTTAAATCAGAGCACACATTTGGATGTCTTGATTGGGTAGCATGATGTACAAATTTTGGGACTAGACTGCATGGGTTCAAATCTGGACATCCCATTTGTCAGCTGTGTGGCCTTAAGTGAGCTAGCTAACCTCTCTGTGCCTCTATTTCTTCTATAAACTAAAATGACAGACTCCACCTCACAGAGCTGCTGTGAGAATTAAATGGACTAATACATACAAAATATTTCTGACAGTATCTGACACAAAATAAATATTTGTTAAGTATTGGTTTTCTAAAAAACTTATCGTCATTGTTTTTTATTGATAGTTGGCAAATATCCTACTTATTTACTTCCTGGGGAAATTCATTCTCTGCATTTGCCTAAGGGTGGGGGCAGAGTGAAATGTGAAGAGAAACAGAATGACAAGCAGAATGGTATAAATGGACAGTTGAATTTGACCTTTAACATATAACTTCATTTCTTTTCTTTTTTTTTTTTTTTTTTGGTAGAGATAGGGTCTCCCTGTTTCCCAGGCTGGTCTTGCACTCCTGGGCTCAAGTGATCCTCCTGCCTCGGCCTCCCAGTGTTGGAATTATAGGTGTGAGCCATAGTGCCCGGCCAATGACTTCATTACTTGACTTGAAATAATATTGAGAAAAACAGGCACACCCATATCCAAATAAGTACAAACACATACTCCATAGCCAGATGCCAGTGGCCTGAAATTATCTTTTGTTATTTGTTAACCATTCCTTTACTTTGTTACTATAAATACCTGAACATGGTTTGAAAATCCAAACCTCCACCTCATTATTCATTCAAAAAATATTTATTTAATCTCACTGTAAGAAATGGTACTCTGAATTAATTTTTGTAAGGGAAAAGGTCATCTATTACATAAGAAAATTCAAAAACATTCATGACACAAAAAGCTAACCCATTTCCTCAGTTCATATTTCTTTCTTTTTTTTTTTTTTGAGACATAGTCTTGCTCTGTTGCCCAGGCTGGAGTACAGTGGCACAATCTTGGCTCTCTTTAACCTGCGACTCCCCAGTTCAAGCAATTCTTGTGCCTCACCCTCCTGAGTAGCTGGGATTACAGGCGTGCACCACCTTACCCAGCTAATTTATATATTTTTTGTAGAGACAGGGTTTCACTATGTTATCCAGGCTGGTCTTGAACTCCTGGCCTTAAGCGATCCACCTGCCTTAGCCTCCTGAAGTGTTGGGATTACAGGTGTGAGCCACCACACTCACCCCTTCAGTCATATTTCTTTAAAATCCTATTGTGTGTAAAGATACAGTAAAAGGCTAAAAATAACTCTCTCTACTCAATGTAGGCCGTGCAATAGTGTGAGATTCAAATAAGGTAATGAATGTGAAAGTTTTGGAGAATATAAAAGACGATGCATTTGTAAGTTATATGAAAAGGATACGTGACTGGTGAAGTGTTCCCAATGATCCAATAAATTGATAAGTTCACCATGAAAGCTATTACTCCAGATAGCAGCACCATAAGCTACAAATAAAACAAAAGAACCATTAATGCAAAGCAATCCAATCATTATAGTCATCAAGCAAAGATACATTTCATTCGGCATTTTAAAAAATTCAAATATCAACCATTAATCAATAAGATTAGAAAGAGAATTTGGGAGACAGTAAGAATTGCAAGTAAAAAGGCAGAATGAACAGTGTTTAGAAAAAAATGTAATTTTTTCCACAAGAATCAATGAAAAATACTGCAATAACATCCTTTCTGTGATTGTGAATTTCCAGGTTAATTTTTCTTATTAATCTAAAGAAAAGTATACATATGCATTATTATTCTTATAAATCAGACAATAAAGAAAAGCAGAAAGAATATAAGGAATTCTTATAATCCCAACCATCCACACATTAACATCTTAATTGCTCTTTTTTTTTTTTTTTTTTAAATGGAGTCTCACTCTGTCACCCAGTCTGGAGTGCAGTGGTGCAATCTCGACTCACTGCAACCTCCACCTCCCAGGTTCAAGTAATTCTTCTGCCTCAGCCTCCCCAGTAGCTGGGATTACAGGCCCATGCCACCACACCCAGCTACTTTTTTTTGTATTTTTTGATAGAGATGGGGTTTTACCATGTTGGCTAGGCTGGTCTCGAACTCCTGACCTCAGGTGATCTGCACGCCTTGGCCTCCCAAAAGTGCTGGGATTACAGGCCTGAGCCACTGCACCTGGCCTCATTTTTATTTTTATGTAACTCAATAAGCATTCATTGGTTATCTACAAAGATAGGCCAGGCCTTGTGAGGAATGCAATATGTACAAAGTTCCTGCCCTCAAAGAGCTTAGAAACTACTTGAGGACATAATAAAAATCATGATGATCACAGCTTACACTTACATAACACTTATTATGCACCAATAATTGTTCTGTTTTACATGTATTCACTCATTTAATTTTCACGTACATCCACAAAGTAGATGTAAAAATATTATTCCTTTTTATAGATAACTTGGCTGGAAACAGGGGGACAAATGGGTTGGAACACTATATACACATACAATGTTCTGTTCAAATCTATCCCATAATTTTATCCAACAAATTATAGAATCATTTTGTTTTTGAATTTAGATAAAATAATATCCATGATCTAAACTACTAAGAAGTTTAAGTTCCGAAGAAAACATGTCATATTTGAAGATGCTTTTTGTCTTATGTAGGGTTTTGTTATTTTGTTTTGTTTTTTGTAAAGACAGGTTTTTACCATGTTGCCCAGGCTGGTCTCAAACACCTGGGCTCAAGCGATCCTCCCATCTTGGCCTCCCAAAGTGTTGGGATTATAGGCATGAGCCACTGTGCCCAGCCCCATCTAGGTTTTATCAGTGTTAAAATCAGTGCAGTCTTAAGAAGACCAGAGGAATTGGATTTGTGTCCTACTTAGGTAAATATAGTAATACCTCATTTAATTTACAATAGTGAGGTCTATTAAATAGCCAACATAGAGAAATTTGCTTAGAGATTTTAAAAAGAGTTTCTAGAAATATATCTAAAATATATCATTGCTAATTTTATTGAGTTCACAGAATGCTGCATACCTATTTCTTGATACTTGGCACATCACATCACTAAAAACACAATTACTCTACTTTGTTAGGGACTTTGAAGAATATAAAGTAGTTCCATGTTGAAGAGGAGTGGTAAGAGTGGGCATCCTTGTCTTGTTCCAGTTCTCAAATGGAATGCTTTCAACTTTTCCCCATTCAGTATTATATTGACTGTGGGTTTGTCATAGATGGCTCTTATTACATTAAGGTATGTTCTTTGTATGCCGATTTTGCTGAGGGTTTTAATCATAAAGCGATGCTGGATTTTGTCAAATGCTCTTTCTGCATCTATTGAGATGATCATGTGATTATTTATTTATGTATTATTTATTTATGTATTTATTTATTTTGGAGTCTTGATCTGTCGCCCAGGCTGGAGTGCAGTGGCACGATCTCAGCTCACTGTAAGCTCCGCCTCGCGTGTTCACGCCATTCTCCTGCCTCAGCCTCCCGAGTAGCTGGGACTACAGGTGCCTGCCACCACGCCTGGCTAATTTTGTTTTTGTATTTTTAGTAGAGAAGGGGTTTCACCGTGTTAGCCAGGATGGTCTCGGCTAGTCTCGATCTCCTGACCTCGTGATCTGCCCGCCTCAGCCTCCCAAAGTGCTGGGATTACAGGCGTGAGCCACCACACCTGGCTGATCATGTGATTTTTGTTTTTAATTCTGTTTATGTAGTGTATCACATTTATTGACTTTAGTATGTTAAACCATCCTTGCATCCCTGGTATGAAACCCGCTTGATCATGGTGGATTATCTTTTTGATATGTGACTGGATTCAGTTAGCTAGCATTTTGTTAAATTTTAGCATCTATGTTCATCAAGGATATTGGTCTTCAGTTTTCTTTTTTGGTTGTGTCCTTTCCTGGTTTTGGTATTAGAGTAATGCTGGCTTTATATGCAAAAAAAAAAAAAGTTAGTTGACACAATGCTCTACTTTGAGTCAAGGACGCCTCCTAGGGACATTAAGGAATGAAGACGACTTTCCCTTACACTAAGTGGCCTCAGCCTTCTGTGGTCTTGGTTTCTTTGACTTTTTTTTTTTTTTTTAATGGCTTTTCTGTTGCTGTCCTCATTTTACAACCTGTTAGAAGGCGACCAAAAAAATCCTCTCTCCTTGTAGCATAAGGTCTCCAGGATGCAATGGTTTGAAACCAGATAACCAGGATGGCCATTTTGTAAAGTAAGTGGAAGTATTATCTGACAGATGGTCCAATGACTTCTACTTTAGAAAAAAACTGTATATGCTAAAATATATAAATTTGAAACCACTACTGGTCTACTTAACAGGAAGCAGAGCGGAGCACTGGAGAATACAGACTTTGGACCTAGAAGGCATGGATCCAAATTGTGGCTCTGCTTATTAGCTGTGGGATTGCGAGCCAGTTTCTAACTCTCTATCTCTCGGTTTCCTTATCAGTAAAAATAATAACAATAGTGATATAGTTTGGATGTCTGTTCCCTCCAAATCTCATGTTGAAATTTGATCACCAATGTTGGAGGTGAGGCCTAGTAGAAGGTGTTTGGGTTATGGGGGTGGATCCCTCATGAATGGCTTGGTGCCCTCCCCAGGGGTAATGAGTTCTTGCTCTATTAGTTCTCATGAGAGCTAGTTGTTTAAAAGACACTGGCATCTCCTCCCCTCTCCCTCTTGCTCCCTCTCTCGCCATGTGACATGCCTGCTTCCCCTTCGCCTTCCACCGTGATTGTAAGCTTCCTGAGGCCCTCACTAGAAGCAGATGCCAGCACTAATGCTTCTTGTACTGTCTGCAGAATGATAAGCCAAAATAAACCTCTTTTCTTTATAAATTACTCAGTCTCAGGTATTATTTTATAACATCATAAAATGGACTAATACAAATAGTATTAGTATAGCATCAACCTAATAAAGTTATGAAAATTAAGTAAGTTAATATTTACACAGTGCTTTGAATAGTGCCGGGAAGAGAAGAGGGGCTATATAGGTGCTTGATAAATTGATGCGACCAACAAAAAAGACATTCCCACTAACTGTGTTCCAAGAGTTGTGGGAACTCTTGTCGGAAGCAGGAATTCCTGATAAGTAAGGTGTTATGGACTGAATGTTTGTGTCCCCCCAAAATTCCTATGTTGAAATCCTCACCCGCAGTGTGATGGTATTGGGAGGTGGGGCCTTTGGGAGGTGACTATGGCATAAGGGTAGAGCCTTCATGAATGGGATTAGTCCCTATGATAAGAAGAGATACGAGAGAGCTTGCTTCTCCTCTTCCTTGTTGTCAGATGAGCATACGGCAAGAAGAATGCCATCTATAAAGCAGGAAAAGGGCCTTTATCAAGAACCCAACCATACCGGCAGCCTGATCTCAGACTTCCAGACTTCAGAACTGTGAGAACCGAGTATCTGTTGTTTAAGCCACCCAGTCCATTGTAGTTTTGTTACAGCAGCCTGAACTGAGACATAGGAGGATTATACATTCTAACTTAAAATGTCCCCAAAGTATTAGTCCCAGCTGTGCGGGAGGCTGAGGTTGGGGGATCACTTGAGCTCAGGAGCTTGAGGCCAGGCTGGGCAATATAGCCAGACCCTGTCTCTAAAAAATAAAAGTCCCCAAAATACATATGTCCTTGATTTGCCAATTCCACTCCTGGGACTCATTTCAATAGGAAAAAAGGTATCAGTACATGAGGACACATGATGTACAAGGATGTTTATCACAGTATTGTTCATAGTGGTAAAGAACTGGAAAAAAGTGAATATGCAAAGGGGCTATTATACTGACACTGGCTGGGCACGGTGGCTCATGTCTGTAATCCCAGCACTTTGGGAGGCCCAGGTGGGTGGATCACTTGAGGTCAGGAGGTTAACACCAGCCTGGCCAACATGTGAAACCCCATCTCTACCAAAAATACAAAAAAATTAGCCAGGTGTGGTGGCTCACACCTGTAATTCCAGCTACTTGGGAGGCTGAGGCACAAGAATCACTTGAACCCAGGAGGTGGAGGTTGCACTGAACAGAGATCATGCCACTGCACTACAGAGTGAGACTCTGTCTCAAAACAAAACAACAACAAAACATACAGACACTGAAAAGAATGCTTTAGAGAGATTTTTAGGAGATATTATTAAGTCAGAAAAGCAAGATACAGAAAAGCATATGTGATAGGATTCTACTTTTGTCAAAGAAACAGATGTGGCTGGGTGCGGTGGCTCATGCCTGTAATCCTAGCACTTTGGGAGGCTGAGGCGGGAGGACCTGAGATAAAGAGATCGAAACCATCCTGGCCAACATGGTGAAACCCCGTCTCTATTAAAAATACAAAAATTAGCTGGGCATGGTGGTGTGCGCCTGCAGTCCCAGCTACTCGGGGGTCTGAGGCAGGAGAATTGCTTGAACCTGGGAGGTGGAGGTTGCAGTGAGCCAAGAATTGCACAACTGCACTCCAGTCTGGGTGACAGTGAGACGCCATCTCAAAAGGAAAAAAAAAAAAGAAATAGATGTTTAATTGGGGTGTGTGTGTGTGTGTGTGTGTCTGTGTGTCTGTGTTTATATGGATATATATGGCATGGAGAAAAATATGGAAGAACAAGCACTTAGAATATTAACATGACTTCAAGGGACATGGATTAGGGAGTAATGGAATGTGGAAGAGTGTATGGCTAGGAAGGCTGGGGAAGAGGAATCCACAATAAAAACAGCATCTATGATATCATTCCATATCTAAAATTATACACACATGCATGTGTACCTATGTGTTTATACAAAAGAGATCCATGAAATGATGCTCACCAAAATGGTAACGGTAATTACCTTAGTGTGATAGCGTTCCAGGGGCCCTTCACTTTCTTTTGTTGTTGTTTTGGTTTGGTTTTCTTTTGAGACAGGGTCTCCCTCTGTTGCCCAGGCTGAAATGCAGTGGTGCTATCTTGGCTCACTGCAGCCTCGACCTCCTGGGCTCAAGTGATCCTCCCACCCCAGCCTCCCAAGTAGCTGGGACCATAGGCATGTGCTACCATGCCTGCCTAATTTTTTGATTTTTTTTTGAGACAGAATCTTGCTCTGTGGCCCAGGCTGGAGTGCAGTGGCACGATCTTGGCTCATTGCAACCTCCACCTCCCAGGTTCAAGCAATTCTCGTGCCTCAGCCTCTTGAGTAGCCTGCCTTGGTCTCCCAAAGTGCTGGGATTATAGGCATGAGCCACCGTACCCAGCCTTAGCTAATCTTTTTGTATTTTTAGTAGAGACCAGATTTCACCATGTTGGCCAGGCTGGTCTTGAACTCCTGAGCTCAAGTGATCCATCCACCTCAGCTTTCCAAAGTCCCGGGATTACAGGCATGAGCCATCACACCCAGTCAATTTTTAAATTTTTTTGTAGAGATGAGGTCTTCCTATGTTGCCCAGGTTGGTTTAAAACTCCTGAGCGTAAACGATCTGCCCACCTCATCCTCCCAAAGTGCTGGGATTACAGGAGTGAGCCACTGTGCCTGGCCCCTTCACTTTCTTTACATTTTTGCATGTGTTCAAAATCGACATAGTGATTATAAAGCTATGTTTTCACTGTAAAAAAAGTTTAACTTAACCTAAATGTCCAAATTATTTGTGGGCTCTAGCTTGACATGGTCAGTACAGTAACCAGGCATCGGAAGACATTAATTGTAGTTCTGCTTTTGCCACTAAGTAGCTGCCTCACTCTAGGCAAGTACCTTCACCTTTGTGTGCCTCAATTTCTTCATCTGAAAAAGAATCCTTACCTTACCTCCTTATATGGTGATTACGAAGATAAATGTGAGAATGGATCGGACATACTGCTCTGAAAACTGAAAATTATATTAATAATGGAGGAGTTATTATTATACTGTTTCTTAGATATCAAAACAATTAGAACTTACCAAAGCAGAAACTGACCAGGGACCAAATATTCCTCCTTCTCCAAACACCGGCTCAAAGAAGGGCACAGCGACCAGCAACATGGCAGATGACATCGGAGCCTGGTAGTACAGCAGCTGCATTGAGTTCACTTGTAATTCATGCTGTTTGGCTCCTACCCACTGAAAATTAGGAGATAAAACATGTCTGGCACAAAAGAAATAGTATCACTTAATCAAAGATGCAACAACTAGAGTCACAAAGATGGGAATGTGGGGTATAGACTAGGAGAAGATAAAATGTCTATTATTCTACAGGATTTCAAAGACCAGTAAGCTATATGAATGCCCTTTAAGCACCATGGATGAAAATAGCTCTATAAATTTAATTTCCGATAATCTAGCTTCTTCTCAATTCTTAGAAGGGGGAGAAAAGTCCTCTATTTCCTTCTACCTGATCCTAGTAAACAGGGAAAAATAAACGCACATGAGGGCCTACAAGGATAAAAGATCTTGGGAAAATAAGCGAAAAATGGAAATTCAGGTGATTAGGAATACAGATGCAGTGTTGGACTTCATTTCTTTCTAAAAATGGCAAAAATTTAAAAATGGAAGACAGGGGCCAGGAGCAGTGGCTGATACCTGTAATCCCAGCATTTTGGGAGGCCGAGGCAGGCAGATAACCTGAGGTTAGGAGTTCGAGACCAGCCTGGCCAATATGGTGAAACCCTATCTCTACTAAAAATACAATTAGCCAGGTACGGTGGTGCATGCCTGTGGTCCCAGCTACTCGGGAGGCTGAGCAGGAGAACCAAGGAGGCAGAGGTTGCAGTGAGCCGAGATTGCGCCACCGCACTCCAGCCTGGGTGATAGAGCAAGACTCTGTCTAAAAAAAAACAAAGGAAGACAGAGGTTGGGGGGACAGGATGACAATGGGGCATGGGGCAGGTTAGAGATGGCTGCCAATGTGTGTGGCTTGAAAAGGTATGTGGTCTTGTCAGTTGCTTTGGAGAACCCAATCAATGGTAGAAGACATTGTCCTCTCTCTGGATGACTTTTCTGTGGATACTATTCCTCATCCCCCACCAATACACCTAGATACATTGGATAATCACTAACCCTAAAATACCGTACCATTCAGTAGAAACAACATCTCAAGACCTCAAATCCCATTTGTCCACAAAATGCTTCATAAATATAACTGAAAAAGAGGCTCTGAAGAAGCTCTAACAGGACTGTTTGGATCACATCTGGCAAGAACAGCTAGGCTTTTGAATGACTTCTACATACGTCTTGTTCCTGTAGGTCTGGGTATCTTGTTACATAAACTCTAAGTCTATAGAAATTCATCAAGACAAAAATAGAAGAGCAGGGAATTTGAACCATACTCCTGCCAGCTTTAACTAAGAGTTCTCTGTGAATGTGAAGGACAAAGAACTGATTCTTCTAAGCTGCCTGCTCCTCGGGGCACAGCAACGAGCAAAAATGGATACAGAGGGTGTGTGCTCACCCCACTTTCCTTTCGCAGCCTCTCCAGGCAGCTGTGTGTCTTGGCCACAGGACTGCCTGGAACAGCAGGGGCTCTCAAGCCTCCACTGTTCCTCAATGCAGCACAGCCTGGCTCCTGCCACCACCCCTCCAATGCTCTCCTAAGGGCACCATGACCTCCATGGCCATGTCCAGACTCCCTGTGGCCCTTCCTGCGAGCCCTCTTTGCAGAACCTGCAAATTTTGCTTGGAAGAACTACCCTCCGGTTTACACTCCTCCCTCACTGCCTCCTGCACTTAGTTTTTAAGGCAGATGTCTGCCTTCCTCTTTATCGCCCTGACTGATGTCTTTTACTATTTGCTGAGATCTACTGTTCTTCCCTCATCCCTTAAGCATCCTTAACCTTGTATTAGCCAGTCCCCTGGCCATCTCTACTTATATAATCTGCAGGAACTTGTTTAAAATCAACTGGTGCCTTTCTTCCACAAATGGGCTCCTCTTGCGTGGTTCCAATAATTGATGATATAATCCCCCTCAGGGATCAGAGCCTTACTTTCTTCACTCTCACATTCAATCAGGTTCTCCCATGTGTTCCCCAAAAGGCCCCTGGAGTGCCTTTTAACCTTTCCCTGTCCATTCCCACTGCCCTAGCCCAGGCCCTTCCTGCTTGTCCTGTGAAGCACAGGTAGGTTCCTGACTGCTCTGCCTTTCACCCTTCCTTCCCTTTTACCCACCCTTCCTTGCCATCAGTTGCTTTTCTAAAGGGGAACGATCAAGTCAGTCCCTGTCTGAACCCCTCTCCTGGTGCGTGCTCAATAAAGACACACTTCCTTAGTATGCCTTCACGACCCTGATATCTGACTGCCTAGCCTCACCAAACAAATCAAGTTCTCCGAAACTGCTCCAGACTTTCACGCACACTGCAAGGAAAAGACCAGCTGTCCTTTACTGCTGAGCTCATTTCTGTGTGCCCTTCCATTTAAATTGTTAACTTTTCTGTAAAGTCTTACCTCACCGCCCCTCTTTTAGAGCTGCCACTTCCTCCTTGGTGTTCCTCAGAACTTTCCTCCTACCTTGGGGTACATATGCTATTGTGACCAGCTGTCTCCATGTGTTTCTACACTGCTGGACTGTAGCTGCTTTTCATCTTTGTATCCTCAACGGTGAACATAATGCGGAAAAGATGTCTGCTGAATGAATGAGTGAGCCAACCATCTTTCTACAACTCAAGCTAATAGCTGGTCACTTGTCTTTTAACTCCTTTTAATGTCTCCAGCAGTATAAGAGAAACAACATAGAAATTATGCCAAGATACAGTGGGCAGATACAACTTTAGAAGGAATGTTTTGGGAATATACCTATTTTGTAATAATACCTTTACCATTTACTGATAAGAAACCGTCCATTAATCTACAATCATTCCTTGGTCAATCTCATTTCAAATATCTACCTTAGGGATATAGAACCTTTGATTCTAATCTATAGCAATTTTGAGACTTGTGTGAACAAAAATGGTCATAGTGACAGAGATGGTGAGTACTCTGAATCCATTACATATAAGGAGTACAATTTCTTGCTCTGTTTAATAGCCTATACTAGGCAAAAACAAGTGCATTTAACAAGAAAGATGAATAGGAATGTTCACTAGCCTCTTCTTTTATTTAAACTGCTTCTCTGTCACTAGAAGATGTATTTCACTGCAGAATATTTTCAAACACCGTCTCTGACATGATCACTACTAGAATGTTTAAGATGCCAGGGCTCTATTACTGAACTCCTAACATTTCTAGCAGGAATGCCTTAGTTTAATAACCAGTGGATGTTTGTGAAAAAAGTAAAATTGGTTACACATTTTGGCTTTGATTTCCCATACAGGCACACACAGAATTTCCAGACCAAGGTTTTCAGTATAGAGAGAATACCGTTTCACTGTCCCCTACAGCAAGTTATTTTTTCTCCACTACATAAGAAACAAAAACCATACTTGTTAGGTTTTATGGTAATGAAGTAACTGAATCCATGAACACATTTTTAATGAATGTCTGCTATAGGCAAGGTACTGTGCTTGCACAAATGGTAAAATATTCATTGATATAAATTACTCTTATATTAATATAATAATAATCTATATTAGACAAATTATTAAAAGCCAATAAACAAGTATAACAGCAGTATAATTTTTGAGGCAAAAAAATCTAAAAATCTGAAATTTTTCTTTACTGTTCAGATTTCTGGAAGTATACTCACTCCTTCACAACAATGTTAAAAGTAAAGAGTACACAAAAAACATAAATCAACTTAGGAAGTATAAAGTCTTACTACATATTTTGTAAAGATTTCCCAGAAAATAACTTCACCCCAAGCTGAGACTGTTAAGCATGGATATTATACACTTACAAACAGGTAGGTATTTGGTCAGCATCACACACCCAAGTTTCTCTGTCTCCTTTCTTCTCTTCACCTTGAGTCAACTTAAGCAATTACGCTTTCTTCCCAACAGTCTATTGTCTCTATACTGTATTTTCTAAACCTTGGAATACAGCTTCAAAATTTATGAAATCTGCTAAAAAGGCACATAAAGAAAAAAAAAATTACCAACCACTTGATAAAGGGATGTAACTAAAACACCAAGAGCAGCAAACACCATTCCAAGGAAATTAAACTTCACATCGTAATAAGAATTTAGGATTACACCTAAAGTTATAGGAATCTGTAACGAAAAAGAGGTAAATGTTGTTCAGATTAAATTCAAGAGACAAAAATTTAGTATTCCTTTCACAATGTCTTACAAGGCTAATGATAAACACATAACTGGGAAACAATGAACCTGTATAAAAGTTTTCTTTTTTCACTTGGGAAAACTGGTTGTTAATCCTATTTCCTAAACGTGAAATATGATAAATCTATATTGATATTCACATTTAATTCTATTTTAAATTTGTGGTAAATATATTGCACTTTGCAAGAAAATACCACATGAATACAAAGGTGAGTAAATGGATCCCCGAAATAGTGTCTAAACAGCATAAGCATAAATATAAAACAATAAAAGCATAAAGACTTTAAATATAAGGCCGGGCACGGTGGCTCACACCTGTAACCCCAGAGCTTTCGGAGGCCAAGGCGTGCAGATCACCTGAGGTCGGAGTTTGAGACTAGCCTGACTAACATGGAGAAAACCCGTCTCTACTACAAAGTTAGCCGGGCGTGGTGGCGCATGCCTGTAATCCCAGCTACTTGGGAGGCAAAGGCAGGAGAATCGCTTGAACGCGGGAGGCGGGGGTTGCGGTGAGCCCAGATCGTGCCATTGCACTCCAGCCCGGGCCATAAGAGTGAAACTCCGTCTCAAAAACAAAAACAAAAAAAAAAAAAAAGAAAGAAAAAGTCAGAAGACCTTAAATATACTAAGTTACTAAGTGCTAAAATTGAGTCCACCTCCTTTTATTTAAAGTTGCAGACAGCTCTGCAGTATGGTGCTGCAGACATTTTGAGACCTACTTTATGCTAAATCTCTTCACATTTTATCATACACGATTTGATTCCCCTAGGGGAGAAAGGCTGTTTTTCAGTTTGAGCTTTTGCAGATACTCTGATAACACTGGACTGTACCACACAATAGTTTATCTTATCGATCACAGCATTTAACGATTTCCATCAAATGGCAGCTACTAAAACTCACACAAGCCCACTCTTCTGGGTTGACAAGATGGCGTTTTCCCCCTCCCCAAAATAAGCCTGAAACTTCACTGGCTCACAGATGACTCATTTGTGGATTTCAAGATGAAGGGAAAGACCAGTGTGCGTTCGAATTTCCCGGGGCCAGTGCAGGAGGTGGGTCGGGAGAGCCGCGCCTTGGCAAGCTGAAGCTACTCACCAACGTGAGCTGGATTCTGGTGGAGAAGGTTTTCTGGTAGCAGAAGGTCTGGATGGCTATGATCACCGGCGTGGTCATGGCCTTGGCCAGCTGATAGGTGCCTATAGTGTTGTTCTGCAAGGAAAGATTAGTGAAGACCACAAAGCCACAGAAGCTGAGGGCCAGGAGGAGGAGCTTGGAGGGCGGCAGACTTTTGGGGGCAAAGATGTCCAGCTTCTGGCAGATATACAAGCCCAGCCAGGTGACTACGAAGTGCACCAGGGTCAGGCTCATGTTGGGGAAGCCGTGGTGCACATAAATCCATTTGTTGAGGAACACAATGCAGATGGACACCAGCAGGTTGAACAGGAGCCCGGCGGCGATTCGCCCGTGGCCCCGCATTCGGTCCACCAGCGATGCCATGATCCCCGCGAAGCCGGGGCCGTTTAGCCTCCGAAGGGGCGCCCGGCCTGTCTCCGGTTGCCCTTCTCCTCCACCGCCGCGTCCTCGCAGACGCCGACCTCACCGTCTGACCCAGGAGTGGCATGCACAGATCAACCCTGGGCGAGCAGCACTCTTAACAGACGACACACGCCCCGCCGCCGCCCTGTAAGCCAGCGAGGACGCGGCAGCACGTCCCACGCCCCGCCCATCTCCGCCTGCGGCCACGTGACCCGGGGCTCCGGTGCCTCCGCCCCGGAGCCGCGGGCTGAACAGCCGCTACCCTGCGCAGGCGCGCTGAGCCCTGGGCGCGCGACGCTCGCGTCTTTGTGTCCTGTCCTCTGGGTCCCCCAGCCCCCTTGGTCACCTAACGCCTACCTGACTAGACCAATCTAGGACCCCTTTCTTGATGTTTGTTTCCCGTGTGTCACTGACCCGATTTGCTAGACAACTTCTCTCTGGCTGTGCAGACACTGTTAGCCAATTTTACCTATTAAATGCTGAGCAAATTTAGCCCTCGTCAGAGGGGGAAAGAACTTATCGAAAGCATATTTTTATTTTTTGTTTTTCGAGAAAGACATTCAAAATCTACTTTCCAACAGACAGCATCATCGGGTATAACTACAAGGGTTTCTCCTTAGATCATACATTCACAAAGCATTATTAGCTCAACAGTGAGAAAATGTGTTCTCTAAAGATGTCCCCTTGACAATGTAAACAAGTGCTATTGTGTTCAATTACAACTCGAGAAAAAAACGCACAACTTGCCAAAACTGTATACAGCTGTCTCTAGGGGTGTGTGTGTGTGTATATATATGTATGTATGTTTTGGATCCTAAAGTCAGGTGCAATGACTAAGAGTTACAACTTTGAGTAACAGTCTTGATCGACATTGCAGTAAGGTCCTTCACACAGAAGTCAGGTTCTTCCTTTCTCCTTCTTCCTCAAGTCGACAGAGCAAGATTATATATTGTAGATATTACAGGTACAAAAGGGGATTTTTATTTTTTTTTTTGAGACGGAGTCTCGCTCTGTCGCCCAGGCTGGAGTGCAGTGGCCGGATCTCAGCTCACTGCAAGCTCCGCCTCCCGGGTTCACGCCATTCTCCTGCCTCAGCCTCCCGAGTAGCTGGGAGTACAGGTGCCCGCCACCTCGCCCGGCTAATTTTTTTTTGTATTTTAGTAGAGACGGGGTTTCACTGTGTTAGCCAGGATGGTCTCGATCTCCTGACCTCGTGATCCGCCCGTCTCGGCCTCCCAAAGTGCTGGGATTACAGGCTTGAGCCACCGCGCCCGGCCTCAAAAGGGGATTTTTAAAAAAGGAATCACAAAAATATCTTGAATGTCCAGCTGTTCCTACCAATACATCAATTCTTAGTTTTAAGATAGAGTCTAGGATTAATTCAGCAGTCACAAAATTAAAAAGAGAAAGAATATGGTAAAAAAAAAAAAAAAAAAATTAAAATAAATGAGCAAATGGGGCATGGTGGCATGGGCTTGTAGTCCCAGCTATTTGAGAGACTGACGTGGGGATTGCTTGAGTCCAGGACTTTGAAGCTGAGCAACACAGTGAGACCCCCATCTCTAAATTAAATGAATGAGGTAGGGAAATTAAAACTTTCACACCCAGGACATGCCTGTTGCAACTTTGTAGCCTTCATGCAATACCCAGGGACAAAGTCTTCATAATTCCTTGGCATAAGTCACACTAAGAAGTTTTTAAAAATTAGTATGTGAACCTGCGATAGGAAACATGCCCTTGTTAAGAGTTTCTTCTCTAGAATGAAAACCCAGTTCTTTAAGAGTAGGCACTGAGGAACTAAATTAAGTTGCCTGAAATTTCCCACTCAAGTGCCCACCACTTCTGGTGTTCAGGAAGACAGAGGCATCTGGGAATTGTGAGGAGCACGTTGGTGCTCTTGGGGCTCCAACTTGAACTGTATTTAAATAAGCAGCAACATACATATTGACTACCTAAGAACTCAAATGAGTCCAACTGGCCAGGTACTGTGGCTCATGCCTGTAATCCCAGCACTTTGAGAGATCGAGGTGAGTGGATCACTTGAGGTCAAGAGTTTGAGACCAGCCTGGCCAACACGGCGAAACCCTGTCTCTACTAAAAATACAAAAATTAGCCAGGCGTGGTGGCAGGCGCCTGTAATCCCAGCTACTAGGGAGGCTGAGGCAGAGAATCACTTGAACCTGGGAGACGGAGGTTTGCAGTGAGGTATCATGCCACTGCACTCTGGCCTGGGAGACACAGCAAGACCCTATCTCAAAAATAAATAAATAAAAATGAAAAACAAGTCCATTTGAGGGCATCCTAATTAAGAGTCTAAGGTTGAAAGAATTTTGTAATTCTACAACCTTAGTGGGTTTCTGTTGTTGTTTTTAAAAGTACATTCAAAAAACAAGGGAAAACAAAAGATGAATACAGAGGCGAGGGGGTATGCAAAACAAGTTCCTAAATAGATGACAGACCTTGTCCATTTACCCACATACAGTTAGGATGGAAGTATATAACATTCCTCCTCCTCATTTAGGCTAAGTAGTTTTCCACTGTTGTTCAACAAATAGGTAATAGTCTTTGGAAATAGTCACCCTAGGTTGTACAAAGTTTCTATATATATAGTTTGTTGCAAGTAACAAAACTACTTTTAAGACTCACTTCTTTCCCCTCCCCCCCCCAATCTAGTCTGTATTTGTTTTGGTATGAATTTTTTGTTTTTACTTTTTGCAAAGCAGCATAGCAATAATCATGATTACAGGACTGCATGAGCTGTAAAAATCATTTGCATATTAGTAAGAATAAAGAAAACAGGAAGACAAGATTAATTCTTTAGAGAAACAACAACAAAAAAAGCACATAATATAGAGCTGATCAAATTCTATGATCCCATCTCAGGCTTCCTGAGCCAGCTCTCTTTAGGGGTGGCATCTATAAATACATATTCAAGAAATTCCTTAGATGATTAGCAAGTTTGGGGAATTACTGTTTTCTATTAGATTCACATTCTTTTAGTTGTCTCCTGTTTATAAGCCCTACACTCTAGCCTATTTGGTGTATTTGTTGGTTCATAAAAATGCCCAGCATTTATCATTTCTTGCTCATACTGATTTCTTAATCTGTAGAGCCTCATCCTTGTTGTGTCTCTCTTTGCCTTTGCAAATTCAGTGCATTACTCAAATCCCAACCCAATATTACTTCCTGAGAGTCTTTTCAGCTGGAGAGAGCTTCTTCCTGCTCAGACTACTTGTAATTCTTTTTTTTTTTTTTGGAGACAGTGTCTCGTTCTGTCCCTAAGGCTGGAGTACAGTGGCGCGATCTCAGCTCACTGCAACCTCTGTCTCCAGGTTCAAGAGATTCTCATGCCTCAGCCTCCCCTGAATAGCTGGGTTTACAGGTGCCTGCCACCATGCCTGGCTAATTTCTGTAATTTTTAGTAGAGACAGGGTTTCACCATGTTGGCCAGGCTGGTCTCAAACTCCTGACAACAGGTGATCCGCCTGCCTTGGCCTCCCGAAGTGCTGGGGTTACAGACGTGAGCCACTGCACCCAGCCACTACTTGTATTTTTTAATGACACCTTTTAAATGTACTTACGGTATTTCCCCTATTAGAAGAGCTGGATTTGTAATTTCAATGTATTCAGTGCTTACTATGTGCCAGGTACTATGCTAAGTCTTTATATGCTCTTGTTTTGATAGGAAGTTTGCTAAATGAAAGCTAAACTAGAAATGTCTTCAAAATAACTAAAATAATAATAGCATGTTATGTTAGAAAACATTCTTGTTATAGTCTTACTTTTAATATTCAAAAAATGCTAAATTTTATAAAAAATTACTTACCTGGCTTAAAAATAAATCTACTTTCCATCATCTTTATGATTTTATTTTATTTTATTTTATTTTTGAGACAGAGTCTGGCTCTGTCGCCCAGGCTGGAGTGCAGTGGCCGGATCTCAGCTCATTGTAAGCTCCGCCTCCTGGGTTTACCCCATTCTCCTTCCTCAGCCTCCCGAGTAGCTGGGACTACAGGCGCCCACCACCTCGCCTGGCTAGTTTTTTGTATTTTTTAGTAGAGACGGGGTTTCACCGTGTTAGCCAGGATGGTCTTGATCTCCTGACCTCGTGATCCGCCCGTCTCGGCCTCCCAAAGTGCTGGGATTACAGGCTTGAGCCACCACGCCTGGCCCATCTTTATGATTTTAAAATATCAGAATGCTTATGATTACAGAAAAAACTAGAATAGAAAATTTAATTTTCTCATAAAGAGACAATCCTCGAATTTGTAAAAACAGAAAAATTTTAGTTTTTATATAGTTTTATTAATAAGCATACAGAGAAACGCTGATATACATACATTACATGTTCAAAGTGTCACGATATTTGAAACGTACAAAATTCAAATGTCTAAATTTTACATGGCAATGCAAAAGAAAAAATTAATAACAAGTATATTTTATTAAAAACTTCATTTATCATGAAAATTAGTGAGATTACAAAGATTAAACTATAACTGAATTTCATACCCTAATGGGTCAAGTCCCTGGTCTAGGAGCATTAGAGAGGACTCTCTTAGCTTCTGCAGCAACTTCCTTAGCTCTTCCTTAGAAAATACCTGATTTTTAAAAAGAGAAATAAGAATGAGAACAAAGACAAGTATGAACTTAGCTAATCAATCTGATTAGCTTCATATAAGAAGAAATTCCTCTTTAAGATTTATGTAGCCAAAGGCTAGTAAATTAGAGTGGTTCAGGAATTTCAAGGCGAATTCTCAGAGTCAGTCTATATATTTCTAACTGCTTACAAATATATACACATTTTGGGAAAAAAGCACAAATATTAAAACAGGACTATTACTTTAAGAAAATCCAAGAACAATTACAAATGTAAGCACATCTTCACAAAATATTACTACAGAGCATATCAAATCATTAAAATTTAAAACTACAATGCTCTAGAACTTACCAGGTACAGTTTGTGGCGCTCAGAGGATACCATATCTGCTAACTGTAGGCATTCCTGATACTGACCAGTACTGTGCAATATTGTATGAAGCAGAAAACACAACATTGGCAGACAAAGCTTTCTCAGTAAAACCATTTGATGTGTTCTTTCATGGTCTTCTTCAGCATCCTACAAACAGACATCAATAAATCATTTTAACAATTTAAGCTAAAGATCCTTACAAAAAGAAAAGCTAAGTACTGAATCAAATCCAGAATGTAATTGGTAGATAAGATTTAACAGCAAAAAAGTATGAAGATGAATAAAGTAGACTACAGAGAGGTCAGAGGTATGACAGTGAAAATAAAATGCTTCTGCATTTGTATTTCTAATAAACTTACTGTGTCCTGAATAAAAACATGCATAAAAAGAATGAGTTAGAAACTGAGTATCATTAGAGCAAAAATCAGAACAGAAAACAATCACCACTCCCTTGGATGTTTACACATATAAATCAAGATAGCTCTAAGGAGGCCTGAGAGGACACACCAGACTGACAGCAATGACTGTTGCTGGGAAAAAGAGGATATGGGGAGGGGCACACAGGGAGGGTCAACTTCACTGCAGACTACTTTTCTTATAAACAAGGAAAATGGAATTTATGATTTCTTCATATAATTTTTAAAAACAGAAAAACAGAACCTATAGATTTGAATAATACAATTAATGAGTCAGAACAGATATATGAGGAAAACAAGTAGGAAAAACAATTGTCATTCCTTTATACATACATGGATCTTTCTTAAAATCGATGTGAACAGTAAAAGTACAGAAAAAGAGTAAACCTCTTATGCCCACTACATTTACTTACAACAAATTTGAAAATTAAAATAATTAAAAAGTAACCAAACACATAATTTCTTTTATTTTTTTTCTTTTCTTTTTTTACCTTTTTCTTCTTTTTTGAGACAGTGTCTCTCTCTGTTGCCCAGTCTGGAATGCAGTGGTACAATCATGGCTCTCTGAAGCCTTGATCTCCGCGCTCAAGCCATTCTCCTACTTCAGCCTCCCAAGTAGCTAAGAACCACAGGCATGTGCCACCATGCCTGGCTAATTTTTTTATTTTAAAAAAATAATAATTTTATTATTTGCAGAGATGGGGTCTCCCTATGTTGCCCAAGCTGGTATCAAACTCTTGGGCTCAAGTGATTCTCCTGCCTGAGCCTCCCAAAGTGCTGGGATTACAGGAATGACACACTACAATTTCTGAAATAATCTTAAAAACAGAAAGGAAATCAATAGCACTAATAGTGCAGAAAAAACAAAAAACATAAAAACAGGATAAGCTAAAATAATAACTGCTCCTTTGAAAAGCCTAATGGAATATCTAAAAATATCTTCATGTGAGAGGCTATATTAAATTGCTAAAACATTTTTCAAATGAAGATGTAAGTGGAGGGGTTAATCAACAACAAAATATAATCTGGTAATTAATACCAAGGAGTAATTGTACTAATTTGGGCTAATTTAAGTCAGGTTTCCACACATAGGAAAAATTACTATTAATATTTTGGTCCTGTTTGAAGCATAAATACATAAAAGCAAATATTAAAGTGCTTCTTTACAAGGGAAGCACCTGTATTTCTTTCCTCAAATAGATACTTGCTACCTTCAGAGGTAGATTTTAAATACTTCAAGGTTTTATTTGTAATTCATATTAGTGATCCCAACCTAGAACCCAGTAAGAATAAGAGGACTGCTTCTTTCTGGACCTTTCCATTTGTGCTCCAATATAGTCTTTCTGTCTATGTTAAAGAGGCCGGGTGCCCCTGGCTTCTGACTCCTTGTTGCCTGAAAAGCAGCAGGTTACTTTCTCATCTCATAGGATGGACACAGACTTGCTTTTCCTAAATCGTGTTGCTGCCATAATATCAGAGTGTGCTGCAGGTAATCTCTTCTGCTAATTATAATGAATTCTGATACTAGCGGGCAGGCTGCCAGCAACCATCCAGGGTAATGGCTGACAGACCCAGCAATTTGCTACAGGGAAAAGTAAATAAACAGCTCTGCTAAAACTGAAGACATTTTTCTCATCTGAATGAACAAAACCTTTGAAATAGCCCATAAATATGTAAAACAGACAGATTATTTCCACTAGGGATATATAGTGTCTTGTATGTGAGAAAAACTCATTACCTAATACGTGTTGATAGCAAGAGTTGATTGGTACTGTTATTACAGCTATTCCTAATCTGAAGACAGTACATTAACCTCAGTAACACAATTATCATTCATTTACCAAGTACCACTGAAAGCCTCTCATGTGCTCAGCATTATTTTAAGTGCCAGAGTCAAAGAAATAAAGAAAACAAGGTTACTCCCTTCATGAAGGTTATATTCTAATGAGGGTAGACATAAAAAAGCAAATAAATTAATATGTATTATATCAGATTGTGCTAAGTGCTATAAAGAAAACTACTGCAGAATATGGAGATTAAAAGGGACAGGTGTGTGTGTTATTTGTGTGTGTGTGTGTGTGTGTATACACATGCATACATGCTATTTTAAATAGGGTGGCTGGGTTGGGGAGAGGTTCTTGAAAGAGATGACACTGGAGCAGACTGCTGAAAGAAGTACAAAGTCATCCATGCACATATCTTGGCGAAGGAGCATTCTAGGCAGAGCGGAACCAGTGAAGAGGCCCAGAAGGCTAGGATATAGTGAGGGGAGAGCAGTAGGACACAAGATTAGGGGGTTAGTTTAAAAAAAAGAACAAAACAAAACAAAAGTATGTATACTCTTGTACATCAAGAAAAGAAAGATTTTATTCCAAGTGCAATAAGAAGGCATCAGAAAGTTCTGAGTAAGAGAGTCGCATATATTCCATTCTGAAAGGGTCACTAGTCCATCTGCATAAGGAACAGGTTGTATAAAGAACAGTGAGAAGCCAGGGAAGACAGCAGAGGCTTGGACTACAATGTACTAGAGGTAGAGGTAGTGAAAGGTAGGTAAAGATGACCTGCCTGCTCCATTTTCTCTGCCATCCCCCTGTGCCACCAGCCCCAACACTAAGGGGACTATTCCAGTTATTTAAAAACTTGAGGGGTAGCTATATAAAAAAGCACATAATGCTTGGGCTATTGCATACAGCCATGCCTTGTACAAGGGTGGCTGGCCAAGCAAGTCAGTGGGGCTGAAATCTAGCCTGTGTTCTGTTCTATATGTTGTGTGCACTTGCCATGGAATCTATCTATGTAAGGGAAGGGAATTAAAATTTTTTTTTTTTGGGACGGAGTCTCCCTCTGTTGCCCAGGCTGGAGTGCAGTGGTGCAATCTTGGCTCACTGAAACTTCCGCCTCCCTGGATTCAATCGATTCTCCTGCCTCAGCCTCCCTAGTAGCTGGGATTACAGGTGCAAGCCACCATACCTGGCTAATTTTTTGTATTTTTATTTTATTTTTTTTGAGACAGAGGCTCGCTCCGTCACCAGGCTGGAGTGCAGTGGCACGATCTCAGCTCACTGTAACCTCCGCCTCCCAGGTTCAAGCGATTCTTCTGCCTCAGCCTCCCAAGTAGCTGGGACTACAGGCACATGCCACCATGCCTGGCTAGTTTTCTGTATTTTTAGTAGAGACAGGGTTTCACCATGTTGGCCAGGATGATCTCAATCTCCTGACCTTGTGGTCCGCCCATCTTGGCCTTCCAAAGTGCTGGGATTACAGGCATGAGCCACTGTGCCCAGCCAATTTTTTGTATTTTTAGTAGAAACGGGGTTTCACCATATTGGTCAGGCTGGCCTCGAATTCCTGGCCTCATGTGACCCGCCCTCCTCGGCCTCCCAAAGTGCTGGGATTACAGGCATGAGCCACAGCTCCCGGCTAGAATTACAATTTTCTAATTCACATACAAGTGACATGTGTTAGCAGGAGCCTTGAACAGTGCCCTACGTCATCGACCATATAGGAGTATTAGGCTCAACAAAGGTGATTAAAATGTTATTAATCATTTAACTGTTCAACAAACCTCTTTTCTGGATTAGTTTTAAAGAAATAATTGAGACTGAATATTGATTTTTAAATCCCTGATGAAACAAAATGGCATATCATTCATTGCCTTCCATCTCAACTCCTTTTTTTTTTTTCTGAGACAGGGTCTCACTCTGTCACCTAGGCTGTAGTGCAGTGGCACGATCTCGGCTCACTGCAACCTCTGCCTCCTGGGTTCAGGCCATTCTCCTGCCTCAGCCTCCCCAGTGGCTGGGACTACAGGCATGCACCAACATACTGGGCTATTTTTTTTGTATTTTTAGTAGAAACGGGGTTTTACCATGTTGTCCAGGCTGGTCTGAAGCTCCTGACCTCAGGTGATCCACCCGCCTCAGCCTCTCAAAGTGCTCGGAATACAGGCGTGAGCCACCACGCTTGACCTCAACTCCAATTTTACGAGACCCCAGACTATTTTGTGGCTTTCACTACCTAATCTACTTAATTAATAATTAGAATAGCAAAGATTTATATATAAGTAAAGCATTGAAGTCTTTTCAAAATTTAAGTGACACTTAATTAGCATTTTACAACATTAAAATTTTATCTTCAAAAGAATCAGCATGAATCAGATGAGAAAGGTTTTGCCAGAGGAACCTGTGGAAGGTTTAAAACAAGTCAAGGGAGTTCTATTATGAACGTTAGGATAAAAAGTGGAGACTCGGCTGGGCACAGTGGCGCACACCTATAATCCCAGGCACTTTGGGAGGCCAAGGAAGGTGGGTCACCTGAGGTCAGGAGTTCAAGACCAGCCTGGCCAACATGGTGAGATCCCATCTCTACTAAAAATACAAAAATTAGCTGGGCATGGTGGCAGATGCCTGTAATCCCAGGTACTTGGGAGGCTGAGGCAAGAGAATCTGGGAGGCAGAGGTTGCAGCGAGCCAAGGTTGTGCCATTGCACTCCAGCCTGGGCGACAAGAGCAAAACTCTTTCTCAAAAAAAAAAAAAAAAAAAAAAAAAAGGGGGGGAAACAAGGGACCCGTGCCTGTAATCCAACCCATTACGTTGGGAGGCCAAGGGGGGGAGAAAGNCATTTTTAATCCTCTTAAAAGTGACTGACAAAAATAAAACTCTATGAAAAAAAAAAAAGTCTACATCCTTTAAGGCCAGGGATAAAGACTCCAACCTTTCAAAAAAAAAAAAAAAAAAAAAAAAAAAAAGGTGGAGACACAGTGACTCATGCCTGTAATCCCAGCACTTTGGGAGGCCAAGGGGGGAGGACAGCTTCAGGCTAGGAATTCAAGACCAGCTTGGGCAACACAGCAAGATACAGTCTCAAAAAAAAAAAAAAAAAAAAAAAGAGTCAGGCATGATGGCGTGTGCCTGTTGTCCTAGCTACTGGGGAGGCTGATGCAGAAGGACTGCTTGAGCCCAAAGGTTTGAGGCTGCAGTGAGCTATGATCAAGCCACTGTCCTCCAGCCTGGGTGGCAGAGCAAGATGTTGTCTCTAAAACAACAACAAAAAAATAAAGTGGAGACATTTGAGATAATTACTCCCTCAGTAATAGTGGCAAATAGGGGCTCAAATTTAGTTCACTGTCCCGCCTCTATTCTTTTTCCTTCTGGTCAGAGAGGCTAAAAAAAAAAAAAAAAAAAAATGCAGCAGCTAAAATTAAAGAAAAAGTATTAAATAGATGAGAGTATGAAGAATAGCAAAAGGAAAGATATCAAGAACACTCCTATCATTTTCTTTGTTCAAAATAATACATTGAATATCCAAGGCCGGGCGCGGTGGCTCAAGCCTGTAATCCCAGCACTTTGGCAGGCCGAGACGGGCGGATCATGAGGTCAGGAGATCGAGACCATCCTGGCTAACACGGTGAAACCCCGTCTCTACTAAAAAATACAAAAAACTAGCCGGGCAAAGTGGCGGATGCCTGTAGTCCCAGCTACTCGGGAGGCTGAGGCAGGAGAATGGCGTGAACCCGAGAGGAGGAGCTTGCAGTGAGCTGAGATCCGGCCACTGCACTCCAGCCTGGGTGACAGAGCAAGACTCCGTCTCAAAAAAAAAAAAAAAAAAAAAAAAAAGAATATCCAAGAAGCCAGCATTTCCAGTTCTCAGACAGCTCATCAGGTCTGCAAAGGATAAACTAAGCTACTCATTGTTTCTGTCATGCACCAGGGTCAGGCTGCAATGTCTTTCCCTTATATGACTATTATCTCAGTATCCTTCCTTTCCCCATCTCAGCTCATCCAAATTCTACCAGTATGTTCAAGATTCAGTTAAATGTTATACATTTCAAGCATACTTTCCAGTTCCCTTTCAGGTGGAAACAATCTTTTCTTTTCTGGTACTCAGAAAATACTTAACTTGTGCCTTTCTTATGGCACTTAATACTTCTGTAACTGGTTCTCAACACAGGCTATATATTATATTAAAGCACTCCAGGTGATTAAAAAAACAAAAACAAACCCCTGCCCTACCTCAGACCAATTACACCAGAATCTCTGGGAGTAGAACCCTGTAGTATTTTTTAAAAGTTTGCCAGGTCATTAAAATGGACAGCCCAGAGGTGAGAGCCCCTACCTTAGCTATGCCTTACTGATACTACTCGAGTTATCTTTATATCTGTAAATGGAGTCACATACATGTATAATTAAATTTTTAGCTCCAGAATTTTTAAAAATTAGATTTTTGTATCCTGTATGAACACAGTAAATGTGAACTAACAGTTTATCCAAGAATCAAATATTCCCATTCCCTAGCTAGTATTTTCAGTTTAGCTTAAAATATGGGATTTAGCTATATCTACAATTATGTAAAATCTGTAGATGCTCCCATTTAGAGACAGAACATTTTAAAAAAAACATGGTGACTGTTTTGGTTTTTGGCTATAAACAATGCACACAGCTTACCTCTCTAACATCCACCATCCACCCTCCATCAACAAACAACAAGACGTTATACATTTTCTCCTTCACATCAGCAGTTAGGGCATCCAAATGCCCTTTCCAAATACCAAAATCCATCTGCAAAACAAACACAAGGCAGACATATAATGTATAAAACCCAATAAATAATGTATTTGTAAAGTACAGACAGGAACATACATATAGAACATCATTCTAAAGAGTTGACGTTTCAGTCTGCCAAATACAAAAATAAGTATCAACAGACTGCAGTTAAATAAAATGCTAAAATGTTAACTTTGTAAATGAATGTTCATGTCACCTGAAGGCATTTTTCATGTTTGGTTAATTACCTACAGAAAAGTAACTAAACAGATTGTGTCTTCCAAAGCAGGACATTAACAGGAAGATTACCTGTTATGATAGAAAGATAGTGCTGAAGAAATCATCTATTTAAATATACAACATACATTTATAAGATGCAATAGGCACATCCCAGATCCATATTTAACTTACTTCATATTTCCTTTCTTTGTGTTCATGAGCCACTTTCTCAGTAAAAGTTGGTTGAGGTATCAAAGTAGGTTTTTGTGGAACTGAATTCATATGCTTAAACCACTCATTAAAGGTTTCATGGGCTTCCTAAAATGTAAAATAAAGAACCAAAATATAAAATAACAAAAGTTTTCACTTTTATCGTTTCACCAAAATTTTTAACATTTGATTCTTAGAAATAATTTTGCAGCATCAAGAAATAAAAACTGTTAAATATATATATTTTTTGCCTCCAAAAATTCATATCATGAATAAATGTTTTGTCAAGTGACAAACAAGGTATATATATTGTGTTTTCTGGCATCTTCAATATCAGCACCCTGACTGTATATGTATCCTGACATTTATCGCTCTGTAACATAGGCATGTGTACTTGTCTTCTTAACTAGCCTATTAGTTTTTAGAGGGCAAGGATAGGGTGCTATCCACAGATTTGGCCCTACTACCTAACCCACTATAATTACATAATTATTTATTGAATAAATTTTTTTTTTGTTTTTGAGACAGGACCTTGCTCTGTCACCCAGGCTGGAGTGCATGATCTAATGAAGATAAGGCATGATTTCCGCTCACTGCAGCCTCAACTCCCTGGGCTCATGTGATCCTCCCACCTCGGCCTCTCAAGTAGTTGGGACTACAAGTACATGCTACCATGCCTGGCGAATTTTGTTTTTATTTTTTTGTAGAGATGGGGGGGATCTCACTGTGTTGCTCAGGCCAGTCTTGAACTCCCAGGCTCAAGCGATCCTCTTGCCTTGGCATCCAAAGTGTTGGGATTATAGGCGTGAGACACCGCATCTGGCCTTGAATGAATTTTGAATGAGTATGTTGCTATTTTAGTCATAACAAACCTACAGCATCTTGCTTTTTCTCAGTTATTGATAAAAGCAGAAATTTAAAGCTGAGACATGCGTTCACAAAATCTTAAGAAAACATAACTTCCAGACATCATAGACACTATCTACCATGTGAGATGATCTTGGTTGGTTAGCATCGATTAGAGAATCATGCCAATGAAGACAAGGTCATGATGTCAGTCCCCTTGTGGATGACTCAGCACTATAGTCACAAGAGAGGTAAGATGAACCAACACTACTTCTAGAAAAAAGTTCAAACTCTGAGAGTGAATCCGAAAAATCATCATGAAGATAGGCACATTTGCGGCTTTCTTTACAGTCTCACCAAATAAGCTCTGATGCACAAATGTTCTCTGATAGCATTATCATCTTCAGCAGGAAGTGGACTTTCCATTCCTTGTTCCTCCCACTGATTATAGATTTCTGCTATAGAATCCTGAGGAATTTTCACAAATACTTCTTTTGCAGCTTCGTGCTTTTTTGATGCTGTGAAAAAAGACACACAATTTTGAATACCCGTGGACTTCCCTGTAATGGTTTCTAAAGGAGTCAAATCACTGGTTTACACATTTTACAGTGACCTGTATCTATTTCAGGGCCCAAAGCACTCTGTTAAAAGTCTTGGTGATCTTTCTACCTGATAGACTGGCTTTTTCCTATCTCAATGTGATACTATCACAAAAGGATACACCAAATGCAGTTACTTTTACATACTTCTATGTCTTGAAGCAATTAATTTTTCAAACTCTGATAGCCTTGCGATTATTTGCAAAATTGATTAAGATAATGAAAATTCACCATTAAAATGTTTTGTTTCATAATACCACGTTTGATAAAGAGTGGCTGGTTTTTCCCTCCCCATGGAAGGATCAAAAACAACTCCCCCAAATTCAAAAACACATGAATTTGAATAAAAACGTTTAAAAAAAGAATAAAAAGTCTGGGTGTGGTGGCTCACGCCTATAATCCCAGCACTTCAGGAGGCCAGGGTGGGAGGATTGCTTCAAGGCCAGGAGTTCGAGACCTGCCTAGGCAACATAGTGAGAACCTATCTCTAGAAAAAAATGTTTAAAAATTAGGTGGGTGTGGTGGCAGGTGCCTCTAGTCCCAGCTACTTGGGAGGCTGAGGTAGAATGAAGAATGGCGCCCAGGAGTTTGAAGCTGCATAAAAATATAGCATACCCAAGAATTTTCTCATAATTGCATTGCCTTGTTTCAGTGCTTCTGCCCTCTGCGCTGGGTCAAATACCAACCAGTCAATTACATCAATTTTTAAACGATCCTCCTATTTATGAAAGGGGAAAAAAAGAAAAAGGAACATCAGGGGTTTTTTTTTTTTTAAAGATATTCTACAAATTAGTAGAATTAACTTACACCTATACTTCCAGTAAACATCATTTTCCCTCAAGTTATACAAAATCATGAAAGCATCTAACTTTCCTTAGTGTATTTTCATATTTAACAGCTCTCTATTAAATTATAGAAAATACTGCTGGGCATGCTGGCTCACATCCGTAATCCTAGCACATTGGGAGGCCAAGGAGAGCGGATCCCTTGAGCTCACGAGTTTGAGACCAGCCTGGGTAACATGGCAAAACCCCTTCGCTACAAGGAATACAAAAAATTAGCTGGGCATGGTGGCACATGCCTGTAATCCCAGCTACTCGGGAGACCGAGGGAGGGTGGCTTGAGCCTAGAAGGCAAAGGTTGCAGTGAGCAGAGATAGCGCCACTGCACTCCAGCCTTGGTAATAGAGCTAGACCTTGTTGTCTCAAAAAAATAAAAATAAGGCCGGGCGCAGTGGCTCAAGCCTGTAATCCCAGCACTTTGGGAGGCCAAGACGGGCGGATCACGAGGTCAGGAGATCGAGACCATCCTGGCTAACACGGTGAAACCCCGTCTCTACTAAAAAATACAAAAAACTAGCCGGGCGAGGTGGCGGGCGCCTGTAGTCCCAGCTACTCCGGAGGCTGAGGCAGGAGAATGGCGTAAACCCGGAAGGTGGAGCTTGCAGTGAGCTGAGATCCGGCCACTGCACTCCAGCCCGGGCAACAGAGCAAGACTCCGTCTCAAAAATAAATAAATAAATAAATAAATAAATAAATAAATATAAAAATAAAAATAAATTATAGAAAAAACTTACTGGATTATTAATCTGGAATTATATATTGTATGCTCACCAATTTAACCATGTGATTCCTTTAAATGCTACTCTAAGATAGTTTTCTTAGATATAACTTTCTATTTCTTTCTGAAAATATGAGTAAGCAAGCTACATAAGTTAGTGATTCAATCAAGTATTTAAAATAACCTGATGAGCAACAAGCCAAAGCTGAGATTTTTTTTCTATTAAAGAAGCTCCTTTAACATACTACTATAAGTAATCCTTTATGTAAGACTTTAAATTTAAAAGCTCTGGGCTGACAAAGAGACATTCTTAGAAAAACTAATGTACTACTTCTTTTATGAAGGGAGAAGTTCAGCAAGGAATAACATAAAAGATTATTAGAAGTTACACAACACCTCTGCCCCCCATCCCAAATTACCTCAGTAGTGCCAGTATCTAGGGCTGGGGCCAGGTCATGATGACTAAATTCACCATTATCTTTCTTTCGAATATTCTCAACTACAGTTTTTGTTATTGTTGCAACATCCAAATCTAAATAATTTTTTGAAGCAACAAAAAACAGAGATTAATAATTGATAGTAATATTTTCTAAACAGTCATAATGATTCAGTAAATTTGGAACAATAATTCCTTAAAATAAAATATGTAAAATATGAAAGATATTTATACAAAAGAAAATGCCAAAATTAAAAGATATTTTACATATGAGTTACAGCATAAGTAACTTTAGTCCTAAAACAAAAATTCCCTGAAAATTTTATTCCTTTTTTCCCCTCAACAGAAATAAGATTTAAAACTAGAAGGATAAATGTTACTACAGCCAAAATGGCCTACAAAGGCCAAAAGACAAACTTTTCAACCATTTTTACCTGCTTCTTTAGCCAACTCCAGGCAATGGTGGCGCTGTTCAAATTCTGTAACACTTTCCAAAAACAATGCATACTGGGCAACAGCTAGGTCTTGAGGCAAATGACAGGTATAAAATGCTATGAGATTTGTATGTTTTTCTCTTATTAAAAGCTAAAAAATAGAAAAAGATCAAAGTATGTCATAATAAAATAAAAAGTTTACTTTAAAATTTCAAATGTATTCAGGAAAGGTTCATACAGATGTGGATTTGTGTTGCTAACAGAATAATTTTATTTTATATTTATTTGTTTGTTTGAGACAGGGTCTCACTCTGTCACCCAGGCTGGGGTATAGTGGCACGATCATGGCTCACTGCAACCTGTCTCCCGGGCTCAGGTGATCCTCCCACTGCAGCCTCCCGAGTCGGTGGGACTACAGGTGCATGCCACCACGCCCTGCTAATTTTTTGTATTTTTTAAGTAGAGATGGCTTTTCGCTATGCTGCCCAGGCTGGTCTCAAACTCCTGGGCTCAAGTGATCTGCCCACCTTGGCCTCCTAAAGTACTGGGATTACAGGAATGGGCCCCTGTGTCCAGCCTAGAATAATTTTAAATTCCAAAAAGTGAGTACAGTTGGCTCTTAAACAGCACAAGTTTGAACTGTGTGGGTCCACTTATAAGTGGATTTTTTCCAATAAATATATTGGAAAATTGGCTGGGTATGGTGGCTCGTGCCTGTAATTCCAGTACTTTGGGAGGCTGAGGCAGAAGTATCACTTGAGACCAGGCCTGGTAGCTCCTGCCTGTAATCCTGGCACTTTGGGAGGCTGAGGCAGGCGGATCATCTAAGGCCAGGAGTTTGAGACCAGCCTGGTCAACAAGACGAAACCCCGTCTCTACTAAAAATACAAAAATTAGCCAGGCGTGGTGTCACAGGCCTGTAATCTCAGCTACTCAGGAGGCTGAGGCAGGAGAATCACTTGAACCTGGAAGGTGGGTTGCAGTGAGCTGAGATCATGCCACTGCACTCCACATTCCAGCCTTGGTGACAGTGAGACTCTCTCTCTCAAAAAAAAAGGTAGTATCACCTGAGGCCAGGAGTTTGAGATTAGCCTGGCCAACATAATGAGACCCAGTCTCTAAAAAGAAAAATAAAAAATAAGTTTGCGCCGGGCGCGGTGGCTCAAGCCTGTAATCCCAGCACTTTGGGAGGCCGAGATGGGCAGATCACGAGGTCAGGAGATCGAGACCATCCTGGCTAACACGGTGAAACCCCGTCTCTACTAAAAAATACAAAAAAACAGCCAGGCGAGGTGGCGGGCGCCTGTAGTCCCAGCTACTCGGGAGGCTGAGGCAGGAGAATGGCGCAAACCCGGGAGGCAGAGCTTGCAGTGAGCTGAGATCCGGCCACTGCACTCCAGCCTGGGAGACAGCGCGAGACTCCGTCTCAAAAAAAATAAATAAATAAAAAAATAAGTTTGCTGGCCATGGTGGCGGCATGTGTCTATAATACCAGCTACTTGGGAGGTTGAGGGGAGAAGACTGTTGGAGCCCACGAGTCTGAGGTTACAATAAGCTATGATCTAGCCAGTCAACTCTAGCCTGGGTGACAGAACAATACCCTATCTCTAAATAAATAAACATATTAATTTAAATATATATATATTAGAACACTTTTTTGGAGATTTGTGATAATTTGAAAAAAATTCACGCTTGAATCCGAGAGGCGGAGGGTACAGTGAGCTAACATTGCACCATTGCACTCCAGCGTGGGCAAGAGAGTGAGACTCCGTTTCAAAAAAAAGAAAAAACAAAAGACTCACAAACAAATTAATAGCCTAGAAATACTGAGTAAATTAAGAAAAAGCTAGGTAGGCCGGGCGAGGTGGCTCACACCTGTAATCCCAGCACTTTGGAAGGCTGAGGCTGGAGGATCACCTGAGGTCAGGAGTTTGAGACCAGTCTGGCCAACGTGGTGAAACCCTGTCCCTACTAAAAATACAAAATTAGCCAGGCACGGTGGTGCACGCCTGTAATACCAGCTACTTGGGAGGCTAGGCCAGAGAATCGCTTGACCCCTGGGAGGCAGAGGTTGCAGTGACAGTGAGCCAAGATCATGCCACTGCACTCCAGCTTGGGCATCAAAGTGAGACTCCGTCTCAAAAAAAAAAAAAAAACACACACACACAAAAAACAAAACAAAACAAAACAAAAACAAAAAAAACTAGGTATGTCATAAATCCATTATATGTAGATTCTGGTTTACTTTATCACTTACTACTATAAAATATATATGAATCTATTATAAAAAGTTAAAATTTATCAAAACATACATACACATTTGCAGACCATACATTGTGGTCTAGAGAAATGTAAACAAGCATACAGATGCCGTATTAAATCATAACTGCATAAAACTAACTGTAGTAGGTACTATACTACTGTAATAATTTTATAGCTACTTCCTGCCACTACTGGGGTGAGTTCAAGTGCTGTGAGTATCCATTTAAAATGCTGTGTGATGCTAATCATCTCTGAAGAGCAGTTGGTCTCTTCAGTTGCACACTGCAATAAAAAGTAACCTTTCCCAGGTCTCCTATTTTTTTAGTGCAATACTAAAAACCCTTAATAACACCATGGGAGCCATACAAAGTGCCAGTACTGATACTGGAAGTTCTCCCAAGAAGCAGAGAAAAGTCATGAGATTACAAGAAAAAGGTGAATTGCTTGATATATTGTAGATTGAGGTCTGTAACTGTGGTTGTCCATTTCAAACAGACAATTCATCTTGTAAACAGACAACATAAACTTACAGTATTAACAGGTACAGTACAGTACTATAAATGTAGTTTCTCTTATGATTTTTATTATTTACTCTTTTTTTAACTTAGAAAAAAAAAAAAAAAAGACAGGTCCAGGCCAGGTGTGGTGGTTCATGCCTGTAATCCCAGCACTTTGGGAGACCGAGGAGGGTGGATCATGAGGTCAGGCGTTCAAGATCAGCCTGGCCAACATAATGAAACCCCATCTCTACTAAAAATACAATTAGCCAGGCATGGTGGTGGACACCTTTAATCCCAGATACTCAGGAGGCTGAGGCAGGAGAACCACTTGAACCTGGGAGGTGGAGGCTGCAGTGAGCCAAGATCGTGCCATTGCACTCCAGCCCAGTGACAGTGCGACACTCCCTCTCAAAAAAAAAAAAAAAAAAGACAGGTTTTCACTGTTGCCCAGGCTAGTCTCGAACTCCTAGGCTCAAGTGATCCAACCACCTCAGATTCCCAAAGTGCTGGGATTACAGGCACAAGCCACCATGCCCAGCCTGATTGGTTTTTTTTTTTGAGATGTTCTCACTCTGTCACCCAGCTGGAGGGCAGTGTTGAGATCATAGCTCACTGCAACCTCCAACTCCTGGGCTCACTCAATCTTCCTGCCTCAGCCTCCCGAGTAGCTGGGTTTACAGATATGAGCCACTGTGCCCGGCTAATTTTAAAACATTTTTTGTAGTAGAGAGAGGGGTCTCCCTATGTTGCCCAAGCTGATCTCAAACTTCTGGACTCAAGCAATCCTCCCGCCTCTGCCTCCCAAAGTGTTGGGATTACAGGTATGAGCCACCTCGCCGAGCCCCTTATGATTTTCTTAGTAATGTTTTCTTTTCTCTAGCTAACATTATTGTAAGAATACAGTAGAGTTCAGCTTTTGAAACGGGATTGAACTGTGCAGGTCCACTTATGCACAAATTTTTTTCAACTCAACTTAGAAAATACAGTATTATCCGGATGTGAAATCTGCAAATATGGAAGGCAGATTTTTCATATATGCAGGTTCTGCAGGGCCAACTGTGGGACATGAGTACACAAAGATTTTGTTATATGTGGGGGTCCTGGAGCCAATCCCCCAAGTATACTGAGGGGATGACTGTATATAATACATGTAATATACAAAATGTGTTAATTGTGTGTTTATGTTATTGGTATGATTTCTGGTCAGCAGTAGGGTATCAGTAGTTAAGTTTTTGGGGAGTCAAAAGTTATAGTGAATTTTTTATTGTGCAGGGCAGGTGGGTTGTTTTCCTAATCCCTGCATTGCTCAAAGGTCAACTGTGCTGATAATTAAAAGATCACTTATGGATTCTGATGCTTTCTTACCATTGAGAATTAAAATAGTATCATTCTGAGTTTTGTTTTCATTAAAATAGTAAAAAACAATCAGGTTGTAGGTTCTCAAAGTTTACCTGTATGTATGTCTTTAAAACTTCAATAGAAACTTCTTCCTTCATAGGAAAAAAAGATATAATTATAAATACAACTGCTTATATGAAAGAGTAATAGAATTTTTAATACAAATTCCACTATTAAATAATTCAATAATTGTAATGTTTACCACTGAGCAGTAAGTATACACCAAGCTAAGTGCTTACCAAAATTCATCTACTGCCTGATTTAACCTTATCATAACTCTTTTTGGGTAGTTACTATTATTGTTCACATTTTACAGAGGATGAAATAAGACAAGGGAAGTTTTATTTACCCAGAGTTACACAGATCAAAGCTGCTGAATAAGGGTATAAACTCAGGACTCTTACTCCAAAGCCCAAGCTTTCAACTACTTTATCATTCACTTTCTATATGTACTCTGACCAAAATGTTATCTTCCTTTTTAGAAAAAAAGCAACAAAACAACAACCAACAAAGTTTTAAAATCTCACATAGCACTCACTTTGTTTAGTTAGCTTAGCTGGTTGATTTAAAGTTGGTACAGACAAGGATAAAGTTATGAATCTATTAAAAACCAGTTAGCCAACAGCATTCTGTGGCCACAGACTAGAACCCTAAAGGGCCACTCCCAGTGAGTTATCATTGAGTGACTATACAAGACTATATAAGACTTTTGATTCCTTATCACCATTTCTAGAAAACAATAACAAAAAAGTAGTGTTTTCTTGACAATAGGTATATAGCATCAACAATACAGAGAAGAAATCGTTCATTTTTATATACCTTGGTCTGTAGTCCCAGAGTACGGAAAAACAAAATGAGGTGAGTCATAAAGCGAAGGAGGTGTCCAGGTAGATTGTTTCTGCTTTTGGAAAGCCATTTGCTAAACTCATCCATCAAACCTACAAGCCATCAAAGTGAAGATTCAACGATAGGAATAAAATCAAAAGAAAAAAATAAACATTACCAAGAATATTTACTTCACTCCTATAGTGCTTTAAAGTCACTGTCTCATAATTAATAGCCATGATATAACTCTACACCCTCTTAAACAGAGTCTGGGTTCAATCCAAACTTTATTTTATAAAAACCAAATGAAAGGTCACCTCTGACATAAAGTAAATAGTTGCATTCAAATAGGTTAATATTTAGCAAGATTAAAAGATATGGTAAGTCATATGCATTGTTTGGATAAATTTTAAAAATTACTATAAGACAATGAAGAACTCATAAAGAGTAAAATAAAACTGGCTGGGTGCAGTCGCTCATGCCTGTAATACAATGTCTATAACATATAGCACTTTGGGAGGCCAAGGAGGGCAGATCACCTGAGGTCAGGAGTTGGAGACCAGCCTGGCCAACATGGTGAAACCCCGTCTCTACTAAAATACAAAAATTAGCCAGGCATAGCAGTGCATACCTGTAACCCCGGCTATTCAGGAGGCTGAGACTGGAGGATCTTGTGAACCCAAGAGACAGAGGTTGCAGTGAGCTGAGATTGCGCTACTGCACTCCAGTCTGGGTGACAGAGTGAGACTTTGTCTCAAAAAAAATAAAACAAAACAAAAAAAACACAAAGTAAAATAAAACCATATCTTACCATCAATGTCTCCCAGGATAAGAAACTTTTGAACTATATGATAATGTTCTTGATTCTCTTCCAGAACTCTCTGAAAAAAAAGTTTTTAATTTTCCATAAATCTTCTAGTAGTCATTCTGTAGTATATATTCATTGTTAAACTAAAAATGTTAGAACTTTTGAAGGAACATATAGAAAGAAAAAGCTGGAAATGAAGGGCCTTAGAAAGATCAAAACAAAATAAAACATGGAAAGGATACTGCCTTTGGAATATACTCATAGCTTACAAATCCAGAACTGAAAAGCATCTTTGAAAGTAGAGACCTATGTTATAACAATTTAATCTCTCAATGGTATTAAACTTTTGTTCTTATATTTTATTCCTGTTTACCTTGGCACTACACATGGTGGACCAGAAAGGAAGAACTCATGTGATCTAAGTAAAATAAACTATTAAGATTTCTTTCAACATGAGCAGCAGTACTTGAAAGCATTCTTTGAGTATTCTCTTCTGTACATGGCACCAAGGGTGAAAAAAGACAAAATAGTGATCAGGTACAGAGTAGAGAAAACCTTTTCTAACTTATTTGCAGCTTGATTTTTTTGAAGAATATAGTTCATTTTTTGTTGTCAAACATATTTCAATTTTTATTTAGTTGGCTGTCTAAATTTTCTTTCAGCATTTATTCATTTTTACATTCAAACCTTTGCTCTACCTGTAATTTATTTTAGTTACATGGCATGAGGTAGGATCTAGCTTTGTTTTCTTTGGATGGAAATCCAATTGTGCCAGCACCATTTATTTAAATAAACCACCCCTTTCCCTCTGAAATGAAAGGTCACCTCTGACATCTGTTAAGTTGTCATATATACTCGGATCTAGTTTGGACTTTGTGTGCCACTCATCTATTTATTTTCATGTCAATTCTATACTGTTTTGTTGTATCTTCATATTAAGTTTTATTATTGAGTAAGGCAAGTACCCTCTATTTTTTTTCCTTTTGAGTGTGGTTTTTTGTTTGTTTGTTTGTTTTTGAGACAGAGTCTCACTCTGTTGCCCAGGCTGGAGTGCAGTGGTGCAATCACGGCTCATTGGAGCCTCTACCTCCCTGGGTTCAGGTGATCCTCCCACCTCAGCCTCCTGAGAAGCTAGGACTACAGAAGCATGCCACCACACCTGGCTAATTTTTAAAATTCTTTCGTAGAGATGGGTTTTGTCATGTTGTCCAGGCTGGTCTTGAACTCCTGAGCTCAAGTGATCCTCCTGCTTCAGCCTCCAAAACTGCTGGGATTAGAGGTGTGAGTCACCAAACCCAGCCTATTGTTCTTTTTCAAAATGCTCTTGCCATTCTCAGTTATTCTTTTACTTGACAATTTTCTGTCCAGAAGTAATACCCCACAGCATTAGGTTTTTATGCTAATTCTGGAATGAGTAACATTTATATTAAATGCTCTCATCCAGGAACATGATATATCTATTTATTTATGTCTTATTTTATGTCCTTCAGTAAGATTCTATAGTTTTTTTAAATGAAGGGCTTGAAACCCTGGATTAATTTTTTATTCCTAGATCTCTTTAGTTTAAATGGAACTTTTGGGGAGGGGGTACTAAATCCTTTTCTAAATAGTTATAACAAGTAAGAAAGACTGACTTAAAAAAAAAAAACTTTGTCTTGTATCTAGCTACTTTAACAAATTCTCTTATTAATTCTAGTAACTTACTGAGCTTTAAGTTTCTAGACTAATATTTTTATCATATGTAAATGTTCTTCCCTTTCTAGTATTTATATCTGTTCCTTAATTTTCTTGTTTTATTTCATTAGCTAGAATCTCCAAAATAATAGACTGGTAATAAACACTTGACAGAAAAAGCATTAATTTCCTTACTATATCAAGTGCTCCCATATAATAATAAGAAAAATATAAAATCCCAAAGAAAAATAGCTAAAAGATATGAACAAAAAATTCGCAAATGGTCAATAAACATAAGGAAACATGCTCGGCCTTATGAACAGACAAGAAAATGTGAGTAGAATAGCAAGATTACTTCCCACCTATTCTGATGGACTGGCAAAACATAAAAAGTGTGACATTTAAGGCTGATGAGAATGTATAATTCAATAAATTACTTGTGGAAGTATGAATTAACTGCCACAACTAGGTAATACATTATTTTTCCACTTCAATTTTCTTTTTCTTTCTTTTTTTTTTTTTGAGACAGAGTTTCGCTCTTGCTGCCCAGGCTGGAGTGCAATGTTGCGATCTTGGCTCACTGCAACCTCCACTTCCTAGGTTCAAGCGATTCTCCTGCCTCAGGCTCCCAAGTAGCTGGGATTACAGGCATGCGGCATCCATTTCAAAATGTTTCTTTACTTACCTACCTACCTATCTATTTAATTTTTCTTTTTTCTTTGAGACAGGACCTTGCTCTGTTGCCCAGGCGGAAGTGCAGTAGTGCAATGAGGGCTCACCGAAGCCATGACCTCCTGGGCAGTAGTACAATCACAGCTCACTGAAGCCATGATCCTCCCACTTCAGCCTCTGGAGGAACTGGGACTACAAGTGGGTGCACCACCATACCCAGCTAATTTTTGTTTTAGAGACGAAGTTTTGCTATGCTGCCCAGGCTGGTCTAAACTCCTGGCTTCAAGTGATCCTCCCATCTTGGCCTCCCAAGTGCTGGGATTACAGACATGAGCCACCATACCTGGCCTTTTTATTTATTTTTATTGTATATATTTTTAAGGTATCAAACGTGATGTCTTCAGAGAATTCATTCAGAAACACTGTATATACGTATATACAATATATAAAGCATATACTTATTTATACTCCTTAACCCGGTAACCCTGCTTTCAGGAAACTTATCCCAAAGAAATAGAAGGACTAGTAGCTAAGTACACACACACGTAAGTTCATTACAGCACTAGAAATAACCTAAATATTACCCAAAGGGGAATAATTGAAATAAATCATACATTATTCTAAAGAATATTATTTATTAAGAAGAATAAGGTTAAGTGAAAATGAATAAACTAATTTGGAGATTATCATTAAATGAAAAAAAAATCAAGCTATAGAGTAATATATGTAGTACAATGTGAAAAACACAAAAATCAAAATTCTAAATTGGAATATCTACGTTATTTACACATAGTTGTAAGATCATGGAGAGAAATATAGAAGGATACATATCAGTATGTTTTATCATATCAGGGGAATAACCATAAAGGGGTAGATAGTACTATAAAGGTTTTATTTATACATTCTTAAATTATTTTACTGTTACAAGTACATACAATATTACTGTAGTTGTTTAAGCATTTTTAAAAGAATATAATTTTTAGAAAATTAGATTTTAAGATCTAGGAAAATAAAGTCTTAATAATTTTTCAAAATGTGTTTTAAATTTTAAAAAAGGAATAAATATAGCTTATGTGCATATATGTAGATGAAATTAATCCTAAACAAAAAACTAAAAATGATGTATCATTTATGTAATTGAGTTTCTTCCTTTCAAAGAATGATTCTTATTTTAATAGGTGAGAAAAAGGGAGAAAGTTCCACCTTTTTCCTTTCAGCTACAGTGCCCAACAGAATAACACTGTTTCCTATTCCAGATGTCTAACATATTCCTATTAACATTTACCTTTTTATCTGTAGCTTGAAGTTCCTCAAAAACCTTTTCTAAGGTCCAGCTTCAAAAGAAACAACGGGAAAAGAATAATATTAATAATATGAAAAAGGGCTGTAAAATGAAACATCAAAGAGCATGCTACAAATCACCATGACTCAAAACAATCCAACAAACTCACTTTGCTTCCAGATATTCTCTAGGGAGTTCTTCAGTTTCATCCAGAGTTGCTACTGATGTCTGGATCTCCTGTTCTACCAGACTGTCCACCATCACCCGGAAGTAGGCCCAAACTGTGTCTTCCCAGGTGTCACAGACAGGAAGCAGCTTTTTCCCCATTACAAAACAGAAACATATAGACATATTCAACAGAAAAGAAAGGAAAATCAATTACATCCAATGATACAGACTATAAAATCACTTTATAATGATATAAAACATGGCGGATTTAAAAAAAAATTATGCCAAATAAGCTTTCCCCTGCCAACTACATCTTGTAAGATGTTTGAACTGTTCAGATTTTATCATACTGTTAACAACAACATGTTTTCCAGGCTCATATGACATTTCAACTGATTAGTGTAGTATCCCTAAAGATAGCTATAATATGTAGGGAGTATTGGGTTGTGAGAAAAACATGCGTATGTAAGACAACCCAAGGACTCACTGTGCCTTTCTGGCACATTTCTGCATACAGCTATGAGTATTTTAAGTCATCAATAAATGTGTGTTGGAGTTAAATTTACAATTCTTAGTTAAAAACTGAAATCTGATTTCATTCATTAAAACACCATGTATGTTATGGGATACATCAAATTAAGCACAACGAGTCACTATCTGATTCATGATTATCTCTATCATTGCTACACTTAAGTATGTACGTACATACTTAAGTATATACACTTAAGTTTATATTTGTTATATACAATTGTTAGAATATTTTATCTATTTAATTTTATTCCACAGAAAAAATTTAAACATTAAAACAGATTGCATACCTGCTTAAGATTCCCACTTAAAGCTGCATAAATTGCTCTCTCGTATCTATTAAAAAGCTCCTAAAACACAATGAACATAAACAAATTTGAAATACTGTTTTTCTTAGTATGTCAATTTTCCTCATAATGTGGAGTCTTGCAATCTCTTCTAGACTGAACCTATTCACTTGATAGTTTTTACACTTTAGTGAAAGATCTAGTGGGGTAATAACAAGGAAGAACTTCAGTGTGATGAAATAATCAATGCTGAGATCTGGAGAAAAAAAGTAAAACATTTAAATGCCAAATATCGGGTGAAAGCAAATCCAACTCTAGTGGATGCTTTGAATATTTAAAATCAAATTTTATTCCAGAAACAACCTATATAGTTATTTTCTCCTAGAATGTTTCTCAATACCTGATACTCTCTGATATTGACCTGATACTCTCTGATACTGACCTATGTACAACATCAAAACAAGGCATGCATTAGTTTGCATCTAATTTCTATGTAGAACTAATTCCCCATTTTACTTTTGGTATTTCCAGTTTTCTTATCATCCAAACAAGAGACTTCAGAGACTCTTACTGCATAACTGAGTCCACCTCTGCCTTCTGTTTCTAATCACTGCTCCTAACCAGTGTCTCTTCCTTCCTTTGCATTCCCATCAATACTATCCTAGGTCAGACCCTTATGACTTAGTGTCCAAATAATTCTGACAGGCTCCTAACTACTTTCTCAGCCTTTTGTCCATCTAATTTTAAGTATATTTTTCCATTGCCATGCTGATCTTCTCAAAAACACTTCTGCTATCTGCGCTAAAGCTTCTACCACCCTGACAGTCAATTCCACAAGCAAACTTTGGGCCTTTTTCAAGGTAAAGTGCCATATTTATTGTAGTATTTATGTATTTTTTAAACTGTTTGACAGATGTAAAACTGTGCTACCATTTTTATTAACTTTTTATTATTTTGCGTATCACTAATGAAGTTTTTGAGTATTTTTCTCTTAACTCCATTTTCCTGTTAAGTCCTATGGGGTTTTCGTACAATGCTGCACATTGTGGTGACTTTGAATACCTATGTCATGTTACAACAGAACTGACAGTATTTCCTTTATGAGTATTCTACTCCAACCTGGTAGACCTACCTTACTTTGAGTTTCCCAATCTATGTATCCTACCTAGAATTCCTTCCTCTTGTTTTTCATTCCCCAAAACGCAAATCCTACTAAGTTTTAAAAGTTCAATTCAATTCTTTCCTTAGGGAAGCCAGCTTTAAGCTTTAGTCCAATACTTTTTCTCTAAATTCATTTGGTACCTCCTTTACATTTCTGCCTTATATCAATGTTTAATTCTTAGTACATAGTGTTTTAATAATTCTGATAAGTTGTTAAGCCTATTCCTCAATTTAATTGGAAGTTCTTTGAAAATCAGTTTTACACTACTTTCAACGTTTCATAGCCCCTGAATAGGCTTTCAATTAATTGGAGTTAAAAACAGTATCACTGAATATTTTATTTATCTTACATCTTCTGCCATTCTCCAGCAACTTATTTTCCAAATGCGTCTATATGGATTCCCTTCAACAGGTTCTAATTCTGTTCCTATAAAACAGTAAAAGAAAATTTCTGGTTTAAAATGAAACCTTATAAAAAGAGAAGCTATAGTTCATAAAGATTGGCATTTAGAGCGAAATGCCTTTGTCCTCAACTGTCAATATAAAATCTACTAAAATACCTCCATTAACATTAGGGTCATGGTACAGTTTCCAGCCTTCAAGTGTTGCAGCTCTCCATGCTTGACCACAGCGTTTACAGAGTCGTTGTGCCTTAAGAAACAAGAAAAAGCAGTCAGTACAATAACCAGGGTACTTTATAGTAAAGTATAACCAATATATGACAAGCTTAGATAACTTATGGAACAAATGTTACAAGGGATGGATGTAGGCAGTTAATAATGGCACTCTGGCCGGGTGCGGTGGCTCACGCCTGTAATCCCAACACTTTGGGAGGCCAAGGCAAGTGCATCACCTGAGGTCAGGAGTTCCAGGTCAGCCTGGCCAACATGGTGAAACCCCGTCTCTACTGAAAATAGAAAAACTAGCCCGGTGTAGTGGCGGGCACCTGTAATCCCAGCTACTTGGGAGGCTGAGGCAGGAGCATCACTTGAACCCAGGAGGCAGAGGTTGCAGTGAGCCAAGATTGTGCCACTGCACTCCAGCCTGGGTGACAGAGTAAG